>NC_135166.1:4419404-4719904 GCF_050948215.1 Halictus rubicundus
CTGTCCGCCGATAATAGTTCTCCTGCTAGCGGCCAGCATAATAGAGGACACCGCCGGCACGTGGAACAGACGGGAGGACAAGACTAAATGCCCGAAAGTGAAGGCCATTAGGAATTTTGACATATCCGAGGTACGTAAGCGCACGAGATGCAGTTGTGTTCTCGTTAGATCGACCGATGCTCCGTGGAAATCATCGGTCGCGACCTCCGTACGTCCGCTGCGCCGCGGATCTCCGAACGTCTCGTATCATAGACACCGCGAGAACAGTACTGTTTGTGGTGTACAGTTACGAATCGTTCGCGAAATGAGCCATTGTGTTCGGTAAAATAGCCAGTACGAGAGTCTGCGCTGAACAATCTAGAAGCAAGTGCACGCATACAGCTCGTGAGGAAGTGCGTCAGATTAGATAGCATTTTTACTTTTTGTTTTGTTTTGTTTTGTTTTGTTCTTGGTATTCGTTGGTGCATTAGTTTAACGATTACTTGGAACGATCGCTGTGTGTTCGTCGCGTGTGCTCTGTGGATTCCGAATAACAGGAGACTCGAATAGGTGTCTTAAAATAAGTGCTCCGCGAAAGCGATCGGTACGGTCGAAAATCGACAAGGCTTCCTGATCGGAAACGTTCTATTTAACACTAGATTCACGGGACCCGTCAAAATGACGGATTCTAATATTTTTAATTCACGAATATTGAGATTGCACACGTGGATCCATGAGGAATTATCTAACAAATTGATTTCTCTAGGTATTTATCATTTAACCCTTAGCACTCGAATGGTGACTGTAATGCACCACTAAAAATTGCTGTATTATTATTCAAAATATTTTCTACATTATCAAATTTGTTTGTATTTAATAAATTACTAAACATTTCGGTACTGTACGAGTAAGTTGCACTATTTTCGTATGTATAACATGAAAAATATATATATATAGGAGGGCAATATTCTAGGTCGGAAGAAATGTTTCATTTTGGAATTAAAATAGCTTCGAGTGCAAAGGGTTAAAAAATGGCTACAGATTTTTATAGATATATTCATGTTATTTTTAGAAGGAAATGTAAAATAGTCATTTTTAGTTGCTCCGTAAACCCAGTGTTAGACGCGACGAATAGACTGCGGATCTTCATGCATTTGTCGCTTCTGAAAATTTTCAAGAGATGCTACGATATAAAATTCCACAGAATTTTGTACGATTTTCATTTATTTCGGATCCACGAAAGGTCGATACTACTATTTATTTGTTTCCACTTTCCGAAAATTCGCCGACAAAAATTGAGAATTGCCTAAACATCCGCAGTCCAGTGACGAATGTACCTGTTCTGCGAAAATAAGGAACCATTCGATTTTGTCCGCGTTAATGATTCGTATTCGCGAGAGATCTGCCATTTAATTAGGACAGTGTCGTTTTTATAGAAAACACGCGAGGTTTTTGAATTTCTACTCGATCCGACACCGAGCCACACGGGGTCTGCCCGTTGAAATTTTCATATCGCAAATAGACGATCACGTTTGTCTTCCGATCAATGCGCGTACCGAATGTGTAATAATAATTGCGCGTGGAACAATTGAAACGAATTCGTTGTTAAATACTCTCGAACGCGTGCAACCGCGACAACAGAAATTACAATTACCCGTTCAACGTTCGCCGGTCTCCTTTTGCATCCTCGACGCAATTTATTCGCCATCGATCGCGCACAATTATTACGCAATAATCGTGGCGTACGCTTTGTACCGTATTTTGCGTTCTTCGGAGGAAGAATTAGCATTCGGATTACGGTGCTCGCTTGAACAGGTCATTTAATCGTATGTTTGTATTCCAATGATATGTTTTGCCAATCGCTTTATATTATTGAGATTTTAACACGAAACCTACCGAACACAAAACGTATAAAAGCGAAACGACTTATGGAAGGGAGAAGATTGAATTTGTTTAACACTAAACCTACATTAACATTAACGGTTTCTGGTAAATATTGCTTTATAAAAATGGCAACCCTAAATTTATTAAGGTTGTCTGTAATTTTCGGTATAATAAGTGCTTGGACAAGGAAATTTTTTCCACTATTTTCTATAAATGAATTTTTACAGTTTCAATAATTGTAGAATATAAAACCGGTCATTTTGACCGTGGTAGGCTTAGTGTTAAACTTTGTACGATTTTAACTATAATATGAAGAAGTTAATTCAGTAATTTCCTCGTTTTTATAATTTCAATAATTGTGAAGTAGGAAACCGGCCATTTTGACCGTAGGTTTAGTGTTAATGCGCCGGTATTGACACTAGAACTATAAATAACAACGAAATTGCATCTGTTTGGATTTCGTGACAGTTTCGTTCAAATATTCGATAGAGAAGTTTACCAAAAAATTTTCCGACGAAAAGATATTTATAATTTCGATATTTCTAAAAGAAAAAATTAGGGGCAAGTCAATTTTGACTCATTCGGTAGCTCTAGCGTTAAGAGATAGTGCACAAAGTAACGGTGATGATGTTAGGGAAGAGAGGCACGTTTGTCTATTTAAAATTGATTTAGTTGTAACGCCATAGCTTTCACGAAGCGTTTACTTTCTCCGAGGATATAATTGTGCACGTATACAAACGGTTGTCAACGAGTTGCATAAAATATCGCGAGCTTCCTTTCGAAGGAAGACTCCGGGCAGCTTATTTTCGGACCTTTATGCGTCTTCAGGAGAGAAGGCTATTTCAGACTCACCTTGTGTGCATATAAAACTACTTTGCCGCCCATCGAACACCTTTGTGTTCCTCGACACGTTCGCTAAGATAAACTTCGCTCGCTTCTTGCATGATTTTGTTCGAATGATTTCTGAGAAGTCGATCGATATCATTTCTCTTTTTGTTTTAGATCAACAAAGTGTCCGGCGATTTATGAACAGAAGTGTACGCTTTACTTTGTGTCGAAATTTTCGCGAGATTTAATTACGAAACTACAGAAATTTAAGCATGTCGGAAAGAAGATTTTTCTGATTGTGTTCTCTGCACTAGTTTTACGTACATTTTCGTCCGGAATGATCATTGACAGCATTAAATCCGTAATTCTTCTCCGTTAGAGAGCAATCACGACCGCCTCCATTCAGATAGGACATGAAGCGAACCGTTTCCATTGATAACCCAAAAGTTATTGGCGCGATACGGATTTTTAAGGTCGCTTCAGCGCTGTGAAAGATTTAAAGGGTTCTTAGAAAAAGAGCTGTCCGAACTATCGGGACATTTGATATTCACTAAAAGGGGTAAAGAACGGTTTATCTACGTTAGAGTCGAGAATGAATGCTTTCGACGAGCAACGTGATCTTGAAACTATCTAGTGTCATGTCGGCCAAGTTATTTTCATTTATCGACACGTTCTAAAATGTGCGACATACGTGTCCAGTCAGTTATGTGTTTGTAAACTTTTCACTAAATCCTTTTATATCTGTTATCCAAATAGTATTACGCTGCTCAATATATCCTACTCACTTTAAAACAATTTTTACGGATGTTGTATGATTCGTGTTGCCAGAAGACTATCGGTACTTCAGTATGTGATATATAGACTGCGGATTTTATGCATTTATAACCACAATTTAAAGTAGTGGACATATTGAAAAGATTTAAGAATATCAGCCCATTGGTTTCAGCTTAATAAAGTAATTAAAAGAAGAAAGAAATTTGTATTTCGCCCCTGTGTCTTGCAATCGTTGCAAACATTTTTTATTTTACATAAAGATCTGCAGTCTAGTGATACATTTCACATTAAAAATTGATAATGCCTGACTGTAATATCGAATTATATTTTAAATATCCTGCTTACGTTTAAACAATAATTACGGATGTTTTATGATTCATGTTGGCAGAAAACTATCGGTACTTCAGTATGTGATATACTTCACATTAAAAATTGATAATACCTGACTGTAATATTGAATTATATTTTAAATATCCTGTTTACGTTTAAACAATAATTACGGATGTTTTATGATTCATGTTGGCAGAAGACTATCGGTACTTCAGTATGTGATATATTTCACATTAAAAATTGATAATACCTGACTGTAATATTGAATTATATTTTAAATATCCTGCTTACTTTTAAACAGTAATTACGGATGTTGTATGATTCATGTTGGCAGAAGACTATCGGTACTTCAGTATGTGATATATTTCACATTAAAAATTGATAATACTTGACTGTAAAATTGAATTATATTTGACACAGAATTTACTAAGTTCAGTGACACATAATAGATATTTGGAAATCTGTTTCTCGTGAAATTTCTTGTAACTTTTATATTGGAAAATGGTGCTGTTTTAAAAATAATTTATTGTCGATCTGGGCAGAAACAATTTCCATAAGCTCGCCACTTCGCGAAGCGGCAGTGTACACATGTTACACGACATTCTACTCTATCCAGCCGACCAAAAATAACTCGAGTATATTTCACTCCTGAGGTTATTGGGTCTCATAATATTGCTGAATAATTGCGGTCGAACAAAAAATCAGATTACAAATTGCATCTTAAATCTATTAACAATTGTTTCATCTTTGAATCTATTTATTTAGGAATAGAAAAATTGAACAAAACAAGAGGTGTACGTACGAGATAATTGAAACATTAAAGTTACACGAATATTTTAGCTACATTCAATATTTTTAAGAAGTATGTCCTATATTAAAAATAGCTGGAACTGAACGTTTCTGCTTCGAATTAAAGAACTATGCGAGGACGTAGAAAATTGAACTAAAAATTCTTGAAAACGGAAACGGAATACGTGTCGGCTTCGCTTGATCCTTCAATTTGTTCGGCAATGTTGACACACGGTGTTATAATTAAATACACAATTTGTTCCATTTTGACACATGGTATTATTAATAAATACATTAAAATAGCCGCAATCCTGCTGGAGATGCCTCGTCGAATAATGGATGAACACGTAGTAGAGAGAAAGGACAGTTTTGCAAAGCGTATTGAGCAAAATGACAGTCTGCGACAACGATTTCGTGATCTACCTCACGTGAACGTCGAGGAACTGTTTATGTTTGCATGAACCGAGGAATACCGAATTTCGCCCTGTCGCATAACTCATTTCATAAAATGGTCCGCCTATTGTTACCACCAAAAATGCAAATTATTTCCGAAAACCGAATTTCCATCAAAATTACAATTTAAGCTTTTCACTGCGTGACTTTTCAATTATGAACAATCACAGAAACGCAACGAAAGACAGGTAAAATTGAGATAACAAACATTTTACCATAATCATAGTTGTAATATATATATATATATAATTTATGTATATATTGCAACACAATTAAGAGAAAGATTTATTCGTTGAATTAAAGAGAAAATAAAGAGTTTCTGTCGATCGTAATATTAGTAGGTACCCTACTTTAATCTCACGAGAAAATAAAATTACCGAATATTTATTTAATTACAACTCCACCGGAAATTGCTTTGTTTGAAAATTATACATTCACCGCTTCGTAGGCTGTAATTATTGCTGCACATTCATGCACAGTAACGAGGCAAGATATAGAATATAGATTGATACATTCACGTTGCGTTGGTACGATCGAATACAGCGTTGCCATCGGAAATGCTTCATTTAGGTTCGTACGGAGTAACGATGCAATTATTCCTATTTATTAGATCATGTAGACTGTAATTTTTAGTAATTAATTTATTTCGTTCCTCTTGCGTCAAATGTATCTACATTTCGCTCTGCATCTGCAAACTGTGTTCATCTCTTGTTCGATTTTTATGCATTTTCGAAGTTGCCGCTACATATTGTTAATTATTTTTAACTATATTAGGTTATTGCATATGAAATGTCTGATTTTTTACAGGACCATTAAACCGACCACTTTCTCCTAAAAATCTTGTTCTGTAAACGTACAAATTCTTTTTTATTGCTTTACAGTCGCACCGATTGAAATCAACTTTATTTAAAAGTAAAATTAAATGACTAAATAAAAACTGGAAATATACAACCTTCAGGGTCACCGTGGTGCCTCAGAATGATATAACAAAGCTGCAGACTACAATATAGTTATACTATAATCATTTCATTTCACACGCAATAACCTAATCATTAAAATTTTTCGGTTTCCACTGCATTTTGTGGATCGATGATGGAGTAGATGCGAATAATGAAAGAGTACATATTTAGCAGAGGGAGTCTTCGCACAGTACAAATAACACCTGTTTCTTGCAGTTCCTCGGATCATGGTACATAGTGCAGTATTATGCGAGCTCGGAAGAGGCACTCGCCTACAGATGCATGCGAGCCGAACTTTCAATTTCGCCCGAAAATACCGAAGTCACCATGAATTTCACTTACAGTTTCACCGATGATCCGATCAACGAACAACTAGTCGGTAACATCACCTGGAAGATTCCCTCGCCCGAGTTACCTGCACACTGGGTGCACGCCGAGTATCCGTGTAAGTGTCACAAATGTCATTTTCGTTACGAACTTACATGGGAAATTGTCAAACCTGTAAATTCAAAAAATTATTCAAATAACTATCAACTATGAATTGCAAAGTTATCAAACCCGTAAATTGTGCTATATTTCTGTTTTACAGATGAAGGAGTGTATAACACCTATGTGTTGGACTCCGATTACAAATCGTGGGCCTTGCTTATGCATTGCGCGGAACAGAGTAAAACTCCACGATATTTGTCAAGCTTGATCATGAGCAGACAGTCGAGCCTCGAGACCAACGTTATTTCCTACCTTCGCGAGAAATTGCCCAGGTTGCAAACACGACCATACTCGTTAAACACAGTGGAACCTCGATTATCCGAGCTAAACTTACTTGAAAAAGTATATTTGTTCAGACGACGAATAAATGAAATGAAAAATGACCAAGTAAATGCCAAGTAACGAAATAATCTAGAGAAAAATTATTGCACGTGATTATTTCGAATAATATGTAGCCAGTATTATCTTAACCATTATTTTTGAAATAGTTTATTTTGATAAATCCTAAATCTGATTCGAATAATGGAACAGTTCAATCTTTATTGATTTGTACAATAAATAGTGGTGCGTATGGATGGCATTGGATTCGGTTATTTTTATTTATTTATACGAAGGGCGTTGGAAAAGTCGAGGTCCTACTGTACAATTGAATCGGACTTGTTACAAGAGAATTTCATTCTATACTATTTTTCATGCATAGGTACGACATCGATTTGGAGTACATGTTCCCGATGGACCAGCAACTCTGCAACAAAACCAGCACTTCAGAAATGGATTTACTGATTCCACCATCGTTGATGTCCAGAAAACACTACAGCGAACGAAAGCATCCACTGAAAAAGAAACATCGACGTTTGTGAGCCTGATTGTTAGTCGGAGTTGGCGAAATATTACACGAATATTGTCTGCACGTTACAAACATTTTGATGTCGTTGTAACGGTGCCATGATCGGACGAATTTATTATCGAGATAAACAGTTCCAAATGACGAGAATTTCGTTGTTACCATTTCTTTAAACGAGAATTTCAATCATTAAGCGAAACAGATTTGTGGATAACTGTCTTCTTCGACTGAACAGTAATTTGTTAGATTAATGGGAATCGTTTTCGAAATTTTCAGAATTCTGTTAATAAATATCGATTATTTTCCGAAGATATGTGTGAATCTGTAAAATAGGAAATCATTTGTGTTTCGAGAAAAATCTCTATAGAGGAAACTGTTTATATAAAATACATAGTAATTGACAACTAAAGGCCAAGGAATTATATTACTGGCGATGCATTATATTCATATTGTAATATTATTATTTAAATGAACGTATATGAAATGCATGACCCACAAAATGCGGAAATATGCTTAGATATTTATAATATTGAAATGTTAAGGATTAATCGAGTAACTAGTCCACTAATATGCGAAGTACCCTAGAGTTCTTGAGCTTCTAAGGTATAGTTCAAACTTGTATTTATGGTATCAACTTTGTGTGCATAACAGGCTTGTTCCTTAACATGTGATCAATTTAGGTACTTACATATACATACGTATACATATTATATAAGATATACATAATGTGTAATGTACTTTATATGGCTGTAAATTTCAATATGAAACTACAAATAAAATCGTTGCTGTAATATAAGCATTATGGTAATTCATACTAGATACAGATGTAACGATGTAACGCTACCTAGTAAATAATCTGCTCTTCATTTTCTACCAAAACTTGTCTACAAATTGCGAACTATCTGTTTAAGCATTAGACTCCGTTTTGAGTGCAAAGTTTTCAGGTGTAATACCATGCCAAATCGAGGTCAGGCCGGTCGCTCGAAGCAAATTTAACTGACAGGGTAATTACCCACAGCCAAATCTGACATGGCACGATACCAACAGAGTCTGCTAGCAGAAGCAGACAGCATGGAGGTTATCGATCGAGTTAGGCGGTTGGTATCTCTTACGTTATCCGGCGACGACTTTAGTTACAGCAACTCCTGCCATTTCAATTACAACGATAGAGGGCGCGCGTTCAATTTATCAATGTATTGTGTTTAATAAATTAATGCGTGCTAATGTTCATGGTTCAAAAGTTATATTCTGTACCTTGTATTCTATTACCTACCTTTTCTAAGAAATTAGGTGGCAACATGGTCAAAGGAGTGTTTGTCGACACCATTGGAAAAAGAAGTTGTAGTAAACATTACACAGCCAGAAATAATAAATTTATCAGTCTATTGTGTTCGATAATTTAACGCGTGCGAATATTCATGGTTCGAAAGTTACTCTGTATCTTGAGTTCTATCATTTACTTTTGCTAAAAAATTAGATGGCAAGATGGTCAAGGGAGTGCTTATTGATATCATTACCAAAAGAAATTGTTATAAACATTAAACAGCCAGAAATAATAAATTTAGCAGTGAATTGTGCACGATAAAATAATGCGTACGAATATTCATGATTTAAAAGTTATTCTCCATCTCGAGTTCTATAATTTATTTTTACTAAATAATTAGTTAGCAAGATGGTCAAGGTATTGCTGGTTGATACCATTACCAAAAGAAATTGTTATAAACATTAAATAGTCAGAAATAATAAATTTTGCAGTGAATTGCGTACGATAAATTACTGCGTGCGAATATTCGTAAATTAAAAGTTACTCTGTATTTCGAGTTCTATAATTTATTTTTACTAAATAAATAAATAGCAAGATGGTCAAGGGAGTGCTTATCGACATCATTGGCGAAAGGAATTGTTATAAACATTAAACAGTCAGAAATAATAAATTTTACAGTGCATTGCGTACGATAAATTAATACGTGCGAATATTCATGGTACAAAAGTTACTCTGTATCTCGAGTTCTATTAGGTATTTTTACTAAAAAATTAGATGCCAAGATGGTCAAGGGATTGCTTGTTGATACCATTACCAAAAGAAATTGTTATAAACATTAAGCAGCCAGAAATAACAAATTTATCAATAATTACTATCGCGGCAATCGAAGTCTGGCGAAGTTAGTGTGGGGTGGGGGAGTTGCGCTCCGCGCACTGCGCACCCCACCACGGCGTCCGCGCTCAGTCAGTCAGTCGTGGTGCGCACTCAGGACGGAACGGGAGGGCTCCGGGACCAGAAGGACGAAGGACCTTGGGAGTTGACCAGAGGTTCTCCAGAGCTGCCCTGGCCCACCCTGACCACCCTGGCCTACCCTCACCTACCTTCGAGTGGACCAGGGATCCTCCAGAGCTGCAGTGGTCATCACTGGTCAACCCTGGTCCACCTTAAGCTGGTTCGCGGTCGGACAGCGGTTCCTGGAAGCCGTCTCCGCTCACCTTGGTCAACTTTCAACAGCTGGTAAGTGACAATACAAATATACATTTTCTATTTTGGTATACGTGTTTATTCAACGAACGCCGTCAATTATTATTTCTGTATTTTTAATTCGAATTTGCTTCGGAATTTTTCACAAGTTTTTTTTCTTGAAATTACATCATATTATATTTTTGACATAAAATTGGTATTTTGAAATTATATTATATTTTTGACATAAAATTCGTACTCTGAAATATTATATTTTTAACATAAAATTGGTATTCCTCCGAACGGAGGTCCCTCAGGGGCTCACTCACGGGCCGAGCCCGTGGGTGAGTACGGGTATTAGCAAACTTGGGGCGACCCGAGTTTGTAGGTCGTTGCGTCCCAATTTCGTTAGATTTATTTTTGATTGGGATTGTCCATCTTTCCGATCGAATATTTACTTCTAAACATTCAAAAGTCCCTCTTGTAAAATTTATGTATATGGTTTAAAATTGGTATTCCTCCGAACGGAGGTCCCTCATAGGCTCACTCACGGATGCGGCCGTGAGTGAGTACGGGTATTAGGGAACCCGGGGCGACCCTAGCCTTTATGTTGTTGCGTCCCAATTTCGTTTGATTTATTTTGGATTGGAATTGTTCATCTTTCCAATTGAAATTTATTTCTGAACTTTTAAAAGTTCTTATTCCAAAATTTATATATCTGGTTTTAAATTGGTATTCCTCCGAATGGAGGTCACTCAGGGACTCACTCACGGGCCGGGCCGTGGGTGAGTACGGGTATTTGCGACCCCCGGCGACCCTAGCTTGTTGTTTCTTGCGTCCTAATTTCGCTATATTTATTTTTGATTGGGATTGTTCAACTTTCCAATTGAAATTTATTTCTGAACTTTCAAAAGTTCCTCTCCTAAAATTTATTTATCTGATTTAAAATTGGTATTCCTCCGAATGGAGGTCACTCAGGGACTCACTCACGGGCCGGGCCGTGGGTGAGTACGGGTATTTGCGACCCCCGGCGACCCTAGCTTGTTGTTTCTTGCGTCCTAATTTCGCTATATTTATTTTTGATTGGGATTGTTCAACTTTCCAATTGAAATTTATTTCTGAACTTTTAAAAGTTCTTATTCCAAAATTTATATATCTGGTTTTAAATTGGTATTCCTCCGAACGGAGGTCCCTCAGGGACTCACTGCTGTGGGTGAGTACGGGTATTGGCGAACCCGGGGCGCCCCGAAGCGCCACCTCAGTAGATGGAAGTTCTGACTTCATCTACTCTTAGTTTCGTGTCGGGTAGGCCGTACTTGTGTACGGGGTTATTTTGGCTCTCGTGAGCACGTTAGATTCGCACTCTTGTGCATGTTAGGTAGGCCGTACTCGTGTACGGGGTTAGTTTGGCTCTCGTGAGCCGATTAGATTCGCACTCTTGTGCATATTAGGTAGGCCGTACTCGTGTACGGGGTTAGTTTGGCTCTCGAGAGCTGGTTAGATTCGCACTCTTGTGCATGTTAGGTAGGCCGTACTCGTGTACGGGGTTAGTTTGGCTCTCGAGAGCTGGTTAGATTCGCACTCTCGTGCATATTAGGTAGGCCGTACTCGTGTACGGGGTTATTTTGGCTCGCGTGAGCCGATTAGATTCGCACTCTCGTGCATATTAGGTAGGCCGTACTCGTGTACGGGGTTAGCTTGGCTCTCGTGAGCTGGTGTTAGGTTTGGCTCTCGTGAGCTGGGTAGATTTCGCACTCTTGTGCGTGTTAGGTAGGCCGTACTCGTGTACGGGGTCATCTTTTGTTATTTATTTCGTCGTCTTCTATTACTTCGATTCCTCCGTTGTATCTTGCCTAATTATTATTAGTCTGTTTCAGAGCGAGTACAACAGATGAGAAATTTTATCGTCGAACGAAGACAACACGTGGTACGAAGACGTCATATTATTTATAAGTTAGTATTAGTTGTCGAGCAATTATTGTGTTAGATTCACTTTGTTAAATTCGCTTGCTTTTATTTTGTCTCGCATTGTTCAGAGACTTGTCTGATTTAGTTTCCTTCTTTTGTCCACAATAATTGCTCGACACTTGCGTGCGTACGTTAGTTTTTAAGATTTGTTCATCGTCGTTGTACTAATGTCGAGTAATTTTTGCCATAATTTCACTTTGCTCGGTTCGATTTTTGACTCCGACACAGCCTTAGGCTGTGTCGGCCTTGCTTGTATGTACCAGACCGGTTGGTACCGGTACTCGGCGAAGAAACATTGAGAGGGATGTACGAGAGACCTGTTCACTCGTGTAAAATCCTCCCTGCCGTAAGTCCACCCGAGTCGCCTCAACGCTAGTCGTTGCCTGGCGACAGGTGGGTGGGGGAAACTTAGGGTATCGTTTGAACGCTTCTCTCGGCCATCGTTCTTCGTGTGGACACGTCGGGTATCGATGCTGGCTGGAGTTGGGCTGCAAGCATTGTACGCGTCGCGTCACCCTCGAACCAGAGCCTTCTGCTCTGGTTCGGTTTTGTTTCTCTCATTGAAAGAATCAGAGCCTTCTGCCTGATTCGTTCTTGATCCCTCGTGGATCGGAGACTTCTTCTCCGATTCACACCTTTTGCCCCGCAACAATTACTCGACATACGCTAAATGGTAAAGTGACCTTTTCCGTCTGTGGAAAAGTAATCTTTCCCATTTAGCGAACTGCGAAATTTAGTTGATAAGTTTGAAATCATCGTTGTAAGAAAGGGAGTCAGAAGGAAGCGTGTTGAATTCGTTCTGGCTTCCTTTCGGGTCTCTTGTGCGGCAACCTCCTCGTGGTGAGACCCGGGCAATCGGTATTATTCTCTATTTGTAACAACTTCAAGTATCTTACAAATAGAGAATAATATCGAGCTAATAGCTGCTCATTTGTAATTTGCGATAGCATTGTGAAATAGAATTTAAAACTTACAAATTATAAAAACTTGTGGATTTAATCGAATTGTGTCTGAATTTACTTTCCTTGTTTACCCTTGGCCCACCTTCACCTTCTCGGCAAGCTCCTTTCAATTATTAACCGAAACACTCAGTTTTTGTTTCGGATTACCTTCGGGTTACGGATTACCTCATTCAATGAACATCGTAAATTTTTTTGTTTATTTCTCATCGAAATTTACCCCTGAACTTACAAAAGTTCCTATTATAAAATTTATATATTTGGTTTTAAATTGGTATTCCTCCGAACGGAGGTCCCTCGAGGGGCTCACTCACGGTCGGGGCCGTGGGTGAGTACGGGTATTGGCAAACCCGGGGCGACCCTAGCCTTAGGTCGTTGCGTCCCTATCTCGTTAGATTTATTTTCGAATGGAACTGTTCATCTTTCCAATTGAAATTTACTCCTGAACTTTCAAAAGTTCCTCTTTTAAAATTTATCTATCTGATTTAAAATTGGTATTCCTCCGAACGGAGGTCCCTCAGGGACTCACTGCTGTGGGTGAGTACGGGTATTGGCGAACCCGGGGCGCCCCGAAGCGCCACCTCAGTAGATTGAAGTTCTGTCTTCATCTACTCTTAGTTTGTTGTCGGTTAGGCCGTACTCGTGTACGGGGTTGTTATGGCTCCCGTGAGCCGGTTAGATTCGCACTCTCGTGCATATTAGGTAGGCCGTACTCGTGTACGGGGTTAGCTTGGCTCTCGTGAGCTGGTCTTAGGTTGGCTCTCGTGAGCTGGTTAGTTTCGCACTCTTGTGCGTGTTAGGTAGGCCGTACTCGTGTACGGGGTTAGCTTGGCTCTCGTGAGCTGGTTAGATTCGCACTCTTGTGCGTGTTAGGTAGGCCGTACTCGTGTACGGGGTTTAGTGTTGTATTTCGTCGTTTCTTCATATCAACGTTTCGTCTTCTTTTCATAATTTCCTTCTATTTTTGTACCTCTACGGAATTATGACTAATTATGATTTGTCTGCTTCAGCTGGAGTACGACAGGTCATCATCTTTGTCATCGACGGAGGACAACACATCGACCAAAGACGTCAACAACATCGTGTCTAATTATTGTTAGTTTGTTTCAGCTGAAATCCAACAGCTAGGTATCTTGGTCGTCGAACGAAGAGACTACATCAAACAACGCATCGACGAAGACATCGTAATAATTGTAACCTAGAATTAGTTTAATGCTTAAGATCGTCGTTGTAAATATGTCGAGTAACTATTGCCCTAACTTCACTTTGTTCGACTCGATTGTTAACTCCGACACAACAGAAGGCTGTGTCGGACCTTGCTTGCAAGTTTTGAACCGGTCCAGTTGCGATATTCGGCGTGGATGCACAGAGAATGATGGTCAGGGAGCAGTACTCGCCAGGTAGAGCCCTTCCTTCGTAAAATGTCTGCCTAAGTCATGTCAACGCTGGCGTGACTCGCGACGGGAGCAGGGGTTTCATTCCCCATAAGTCTTGCCGTCGCCTTGTTGCGTCAGCGTTGCTCGTGGCGGGTAGTTGGGGAAGGTAGTTCTACCGTACGGTGGAGGCGTCCCTGACCGTCGTTCTCTGTGAGGAAGCGTCGGGTACCGTACTGGTCGGCAGATAGCTTGCAAGCATTGTACGCGTCGCGTCACCCTCGAACCAGAGCCCTCTGCTCTGGTTCGGTTTTGATTCTCTCTTTGAAAGAATCAGAGCCTTCTGCCTGATTCGTTTTTCATCTCCCGTGAATCGGAGACTTCTTCTCCGACTCACACCTTTTTCTCCGCAATAATTACTCGACATACCCTGCGAAATTTAGTTTTTAAAACTCGAAAGCGTCGTTGTAAGAAAGGGAGTCAGAAGGAAGCGTATTGAATTCCTTCTGGCTTCCTTTCGGGTCTCTCGTGCAGCAACCTCCTCGTGGTGAGACCCGGGCAATCGATAATATTCTCTATTTGTTAGATCTTCTATTATCTTGCAAATAGAGAATAATATCGAGCTAATGGCTGCTCATTTGTAATTTGCGATAACATTGTGAAATAAAATTTAAGACGTATTGATAATAAAAACTTGTGTATTTAATTGAATTGTGTGTCTGAATTTATTTTAAACCTGCATGGGGTGGGCCAAGGTTCCTTCCTGCTTTCCTTCGCGCTTTCCTTGTTTACCCTTGGCCCACCTACGCCTTCTTGGCACCTCCTTTTAATTATTCTCATCGAAACACACACTTCTTGTTTCGGAATACTTTTTCATTCAATAAACATCGTACATTTTTTCTGGATTTCTAATTGAAATTTGCTTCTGAACTTTTTAAAAGTTCCGTTTCTTAAAATTGCTATGACCCTAGCCTTTATGTCGTTGCGTCCCAATTTCGTTTGATTTATTTTCGATTGGAATTGTCCATCTTTCCAATGGAAATTTATTTCTGAACTTTTAAAAGTTCTTATTCTAAAATTTATATATCTGGTTTTAAATTGGTATTCCTCCGAACGGAGGTCCCTCAGGGACTCACTGCTGTGGGTGAGTACGGGTATTGGCGAACCCGGGGCGACCCGAAGCGCCACCTCAGTAGATTGAAGTTCTGACTTCATCTACTCTTAGTTTCTTGTCGGTTAGGCCGTACTTGTGTACGGGGTTGGTTTGGCTCTCGTGAGCCGTTAGATTTGCACTCTTGTGCGTGTTAGGTAGGCCGTGCTCGTGTACGGGGTTAGTTTGGCTCTCGTGAGCCGGTTAGATTTGCACTCTTGTGCATGTTAGGTAGGCCGTACTCGTGTACGGGGTTAGCTTGGCTCTCGTGAGCTGGTGTTAGTTTGGCTCTCGTGAGCCGGTTAGATTCGTACTCTTGTGCATGTTAGGTAGGCCGTACTCGTGTACGGGGTTAGCTTGGCTCTCGTGAGCTGGTCTTAGGTTGGCTCTCGTGAGCTGGTTAGTTTCGCACTCTTGTGCGTGTTAGGTAGGCCGTACTCGTGTACGGGGTCATCGTTTCTTCTTCCTTTACTTCGGTGTTCCTCTATTTCGTGTCTAATTATTATTAGTCTGTTTCAGTTGAATCACAACAGTTCAGCAGAATCATCGTCGAACGAAGACAACGAATTTTAAGAAGACTTCACAGTATTTATAAGTTCGTATTAGTTCTCGAGCAATTATTGTGGTAGATTCACTTTGTTAGTTTCGCTTGTTGATTTGGGTCACAGCCTTCTGCCGTGACCAGTCTGTAGCGTCACCCCCGAACCACAGCCTTCTGCTCTGGTTCGCTTCTTTCATTTTTGTTTTTCGAGAATCTCAGCCTTCCGCTTTGATTCTTAATCGTTCTCTCGCGATTCAGAGCCTTCTGCTCCATATTTGTTTTCACTCTTATTGTTCAGAGAATTGTCCCATTTAGTTTTTTTTTTGCTGTCCACAATAATTGCTCGACTTGCGTGCGTACGTTATTTATTAAGATGATCTATCGTCGTTGTATATATGTCGAGTAATTATTGCCCTAATTTGACTTTGCTCGGCTCGATTTTTGACTCCGACACAGCAGAAGGCTGCGTCGGACCTTGCTTGCAAGTTTTGAACCGGTCCAGTTGCGATATTCGGCGTGGATGCACAGAGAATGATGGTCAGGGAGCAGTACTCGCCAGGTAGAGCCCTTCCTTCGTAAAATGTCTGCCTAAGTCATGTCGACGCTGGCGTGACTCGCGCCGGGAGCAGGGGTTTCATTCCCCATAAGTCTTGCCGTCGCCTTGTTGCGTCAGCGTTTCTCGTGGCGGGTAGTTGGGGAAGGTAGTTCTACCGTACGGTGGAGGCGTCCCTGACCGTCGTTCTCTGTGAGGAAGCGTCGGGTACCGTACTGGTCGGCAGATAGCTTGCAAGCATTGTACGCGTCGCGTCACCCTTGAACCAAAGCTTTCTACTTTGGTTCGGTTTTGTTTCTCTCATTGAAAGAATCAGAGCCTTCTGCCTGATTCGTTTTTGATCCCCTGTGGATCGGAGACTTCTCCGATTCACACCTTTTGCCCCGCAATAATTACTCGACATACGCTAAATGGTAAAGTGAACTTTTCACTCTGTGGAAAAGTAAACTTTCCCATTTAGCGATCTGCGAAATTTAGTTTATAAGATTATAAATTGTAAGAAAGGGAGTCAGAAGGAAACATATTGAATTCCTTCTGACTTCCTTTCGGGTCTCTTGTGCAGCAACCTCCTCGTGGTGAGACCTGGGCAATCGGTATTATTCCCTATTTGTAAGAACTTCTAGTATCTTACAAGTAGTGAATAATATCGAGCTAATAGCTGCACATAGTTTACAATTTGTCATAACATTGTGTAGTAGAATTTAAAACTTGCTAATTATAAAAATTTGTGTATTTAATTGAATTGTATCTGAATTTACTTTAAGCTAGCTCGGGGTAGGTCACGGGGTCTTCGATGCTTTCCTTGTTTACCCTTGGCCCATCATCACCTTCTTGGCAGCTCCATTCAATTGTTAATCGAAACACATAGTTTTCGTTTCGGAATATTTATTCATTCAATAAAAAGGGGTTAGCTTCGCTCTGTTGAGCGAGTGTCAGGTTTGCTCTCGTCCTTCTAATGTGTCCTTTTAATTTCCATACCCTTGTTACGCGAGTACGTTTCTACGTTGGGAAGCTTCACACGCATGCAGAAATGAAGGGAAATTTTTACACTGGAGTTTACCAACGAAATTCACATGCGGCTTTCGACGACGCATTTACTCGAAACTGCCTCGAGGATTGGATTCCGAAGCCTGGTCTACTCCTATATCTCGTCTATGCTTCTACAGACAAGACCTTAAATTACTGCACGTTACCATGTGCGATAATACACGTTTACACAATGCACATTACGTGTGAAGATTTATATTGTATTCCTTACACAATCATTTTATGTAAAAATGGACAATGAATAAATAAAGACAATTTAATGAAAAGTCGTATCTGCGTATTTAATAATTGAAGCCTCAATTTTTACCGAACGTCCTACCTTTCGATGAGTTATACTACTGAATTTCGTGCCACCTCTTTCAATATCATATTCTCCTAATACGAAGAACAATTTTTCGAAAAACTACGGAAAATTTCGACCGTCTGGCTTGTCGTTGACTTGTACTACTGAAATTCGGATACCTCCTTCGATATCATGTTCTCCTAATACAAAAGTTCAAATTTCCGAAAATTTTCGAAATTTTCTGAAAATTCGACCGTCTGGCTTGTCGTTGACTTGTACTACTGAAATTCGGATACCTCCTTCGATATCATGTTCTCCTAATACAAAAGTTCAAATTTCCGAAAATTTTCGAAATTTTCTGAAAATTCGACCGTCTGGCTTAGCGTTGACTTGTACCACTGAAATTTCGAAAAAATTTCGAGCGTCTGGCTTGACGTTGACTTGTACTACTGAAATTCGGATACCTCCTTCGATATCATGTTCTCCTAATACAAAAGTTCAAATTTTCGAAATTTTCTGAAAATTCGACCGTCTGGCTTGTCGTTGACCTATACTACTGAAATTTCGAAAATTTTCGAGCGTCCGGCTTGACGTTGACTTGTACTACTGAAATTCGGATACCTCCTTCGATATCATGTTCTCCTAATACAAAAGTTAAATTTTCCGAAAATTTTCGAAATTTTCTGAAAATTCGACCGTCTGGCTTGTCGTTGACTTATACTACTGAAATTTCGAAAATTTTCGAGCGTCTGGCTTGACGTTGACTTGTACTACTGAAATTCAGATACCTCCTTCGATATCATGTTCTCCTAATACAAAAGTTCAAATTTCCGAAAATTTTCGAAATTTTCTGAAAATTCGACCGTCTGGCTTGTCGTTGACTTGTACCACTGAAATTTCGAAAATTTTCGAGCGTCTGGCTTGACGTTGACTTGTACTACTGAAATTCGGATACCTACTTCGATATCATGTTCTCCTAATACAAAAGTTCAAATTTACGAAAATTTTCGAAATTTTCCGAAAATTCGACTGTCTGGCTTGTCGTTGACTTGTACTACTGAATTTTTCGTGCCACCTCCTTTGATATCATGTTCTCCTAATACAAAGTTCGATTCTCGGGATTTTCGAAAATTTTTGCAATTTTCAGATTTCTACTAGGAAAACATGATAGCAAAAGAGGTGGCACGAAATTTTCGCGCCAATTTTAAAAACTTTGCTTTTCTCGAAGTTTCCGTAGACTTAATTTAATTCTAACATGCAATATTCATGTCCAAGGTGGAGAAAGAAGAACACATTGACTGTGGTAACTATTATTCTTTATTTTTCATCAAATAAATTACAATGTAAACGTGTACATTACAAAATAGTACAAAATAGCATTAAAATGTAGTGTGGTAAGGGCCGTTTCGCATGCAGGTCGAGTGGTACTGTATGCAAATGGACTGGACTAATTGGAACAGCCTAGTGTCATCAAACCGAGTGGTATTTGTGGAAAAACCTGTTTGCAACGATCGACGTCGACTTGGGAAGTTTCAGGATCACTTTAGCTGGTGACTACAGCAGATACGGACGTCATGAGTGTTCCTCTCGGCTGGTTGTTTCTCTTAGTATTAACCTTAAATTGTTTTGATATAAGTTACGGACAATATAATCCTCCGAAGCCTACCATTGAACCTCTTCATCCAAAAGGGATCCGAATTTCCATACCACGTAAGTTGATTTTAATAATAATGATTATTAAGGATTAAGATGCTATTCCTTTCAAAACCCCATGATTCAATTTAAAATATAAGTCTGCGTTACCTTGAATTACAATTATACGCAAGTAACCATTAAAATGTTAATAAAGGTCGCCGAATAATATTTAAGAACAAACTTTTAAAGAAACGCGAAAAACTATAAGAAAGGCAGTGCCATTCTTTTTATCTTGAACCATATTTTCATGAATATAATTATCAAAGTAATAATATAATAGTAATAGTATTAGGAATAATCAGTTTTCTAAGTTTCTTATATTGTACAGCAATGTGTTTGTAGATATACTATTGCTCAGTGTTCAATTAGTCAGAGTGGAAATTCCGTCACCGCAAAAGGAAATCTTTCAAGGAAAAATGAACAGACAAACACATTTGTTAAGGTTTCGGAGAGAATAGCCTTAACCGTTTATCTAGAAACCGTGTATCGCAAAATCGAATCGAAAAGAATCATAATACACAATTTGTTTGTTTAGACGAGGACGGAATCACTTTGGTTGCCTATCATGTAAAATTCAACGACGATTTCTATAGTCTCGAAGCAGGAACAATCGCCGTGGATGTTATCAAACCTAAAAATGGCCGATGGGTTTACGAGGATCGCAATACCAGACTGAAAGCCGGAGACATTATTTATTTATGGGAACATGTGGTCTACCATGGTCTGGGTTATAATTTACTAGATCAACAGCACGAAGTTAAAGGTTCGTTTTCTACGAAGAAGAGTAATTCTTTCGTTGTTAACAGGACACTTTTTAACAATAATATTAAAAATGTTGCCTTCTTTTAGAATTTTATAATTATGATGGAACAATAGTGGGCCCTGCACCCGCACCTGACGGCGACGGCACATGTACAACTACTTCCGTAACGAAGACATACACTCGTGATCGGGAATCTCAGGAACTGAAACCCAACAATGTGTGTACAGGCGAAATAATTTTCGAGGAGAATTTTGACGTGCTCGATACAAACCGCTGGAAGATTATTGAACGTTTCTCAACGGCACCGGTAAGCGTGGCGTGCGATAACCGGTTTCTAGATCAGACCTGCTCAACAAGCCTATTAGCGGGCGAACTGTCCCTGCCTCACAAAAAGTCCTTCAAGACAGTACAGAGGCAAGAGTGGTTCAAGTTCGTGTGCAATGACCCAATCGGACGACTTACAGACGCATTCCTGCCGAATTCCTGCCGCATTCCTGCTGCATTCCTGCCGCATTCCTGCCGCATTCCTGCCGAATTCCTGCCAGGGGACTTTTCGTGAGGCACGCAGAGTAGCTGTGACAATGCGTGTGACAAGAAAATCGCTGCGCATACGGACAGACGTTGACCAGCTCTGTTCTAGATGTAACAAAAGCAATTTACTTCGTTCTAGAACTTCGAATTCGTCGTGTACAAAGACGACCAAGAGAACGTTTACGTGCAAGATGGTGTTTTGTACATCAGACCGATTCTCCTTAAACAGAAATACGGTATTTCATTCGTCCAGGGCGGCACTCTGAGATTGAATAAGTAAGGTCGCACACTTGTCAATGTGACAATACTTTTGTCTATTAACTCGATATGTTTTATTTCTTGTGTGTCTTTCAGATGCACGGAACAGGTCGGTACCAGAGACTGTACACGAACCGCAAATGCCTGGGACGTTTTACCGCCTGTGATATCAGGACGATTGAATACGAAACCATTTTTCAACTTCATGTATGGAAAGATTCAAGTTCGTGCTAAATTGCCACGCGGCGATTGGATATATCCCCGTATGTTGAATATACAATTTCAATCCAATAAGTTCGCCATTATAACATTGTTATCGTCCCGCTTATTTTCGTGTACTTCGTTCCAGTGATCACTCTAGAAAGTGATGATATTTCACCAAACGCAACATTCTTCAGTAGCATCGTGATCGCTCATTCGTTTGGCAATCCGTCACTCATAAAAACCAATCGCAAAAACATAGGCGGTCATCTTCTTCAAGCTGGTGGACACGTAACTACTTTGAACAACAATGAACTACAGGACAATCTAAACAACCTTCCGTCGACGACATCGACTCCTCTGTGGTCCAATGACTATCATGTCTATGAGCTTGAATGGGGACGCGAACGCCTCGTCCTTAGAGTCGACGGCCAACAGTATGGCGAACAGAGATTTCAAGCTCAATTCAATTTTCCAGTGAGTTAAGGCAGTCCCGGGCAATTTCCGTGTACCGGTTCCCCCACTATCAACTATTTCTCCTATTTATTTACTCGCATTTTATATGATTTTTATACAAATGCGGTCTGTATACATTTTAAAACGTTACTAATTTAATTGTCATACACAATCATAGGCTTACGTCAACTTGGGCTTGGGAGTCGCAGGCCGTAGCCTTTTCCCTGACGGATGCAGAAGTGGCAACTACCTGAAACCGTGGAGAAACCAGGGCGTCAAGGTACGTAAAACCGTTTCTGCCGACAGACTATCACCGAGAGCATTCACAATACAATTTGCATTGCAGGCGGTGTATGACTTCTACCGATCTGACACCTTGTGGCTAACTACGTGGACACAAAAGGATAAACTCCTGGCAGTAGATTACATCAAAGTACAGGCTTTGTAGGTGCTGCACTCCGATCCATGAATCTTGAACACATTAATGACTCTTTCACTGCCTATTTAACCATAAGTTTACAATAAATAAAACAGAACTTGCTTTCTAAGACTGCATTCTCTATCATTCCCTTAATCTTAATATGGTCTTCCGATGATTACGTATATTTTCGAAATATTTGACACGTAAGGGCGCCGCCATGTTGGTACGTAGTGACCGTCGCACGTCGCTTAACGAGCGGAACCGCTAGATGACACCACACGCGTGGTGGATACCGATAACGTAGATTTCCGTATTATCGAAATGTCGATAGTGTAAATTCCTATTTTATAAATGTATATTAGTTTTCTATCTTATCGACAATTAATTGTTAATTTTGTCAAATAGTTTTGGACACATTGTAAATATTTTTTCATAATATTTCATTCTTTAATTTTGAGAATAGTGAACGCTTCAATGAATACACATAATATAAACGAGATTCTTAAGTTAGCAGGGCAGTGCTTACAGCGCCAGTACTTTAATATAGTCTATTGACAGAACGTTGTCATGTTCTCCCCACGTGTTCGACCACAAGCTATCCGAGCTGTAGAATTCGTACAGCGCCTGTAACAAAAACCGTGGTGTTGTTACTATTTTCAGTCATAGTCTGTCGCCAGAAACGGTCTTACGTACCTTGACGCCCTTGTTTTTCCACGGCTTCGGATAGGTACCACTTCTGCATCCGTCAGGGAAAAGGTTACGGCCAGCGACGCCCACGCCCACGTTGATGTAAACCTATGATTGAATATGACAACTAAATTAGTAACGTTTGAAAATATATGTAGGTTAAGGATGCTACGAAGTTGCAGCAAAGTTAAGAAACCTTTTCAGCAGAAAACGAATGTCTGTGGTTGGACAGGTTAAACTTACTGGAACGTCGAAAAGTACAGGTATCCTCTGTTCCCCATACTGTTCGCCATCGACTTTAAGAATGAGGCGTTCATGTCTCCATTCAAGTTCATAGACATGATAGTCATCAGACCACAAGGAACCTGACGACTTCGACGGAAGGTCTATTCGGTTGTTTTGTAGATCATTATTGTCTACGTTGGATACTTGTGCACCGGCTTGAAGAAGATGATTGCCTATGTCTTGTTTATCCTCTGTTATGAGTGTCGGATTGCCAAACGATTGGGCGATCACAATGCTGCTGAAGTGTGTTGTGTTTGAGTTGTCATCACTCTCTAGAGTGATCACTGGAACGAAATACGCAAAAAACAAGCGTAACAATAACAATATTTGAATGCCTTTGCTGGATTAAAATTGTATACAGTGGTCTCTCCGTAACTATCGTGTCTTAAACCTACGGGGATATATCCAATCGCCGCGCGGTAATTTGGCCCGAACTTGAATCTTTCCATACATGAAGTTGAACGATGGTTTGGTATTCAATCGTCCTGATATTACAGGTGGTAAAATGTCCCATGCGTTTGCGGTTCGTGTGCAATCTCTGCTACCGGCCTGCCCCGTGCATCTGAAATAAAACGTGGCATCGAAGTAATAAACAAAAGCATCGTCACATTTATACGTAAGAGCGCGACTTTACTTATCCAACTGCAGACAACCATCCTGCGCAAACGTAAGACCGTATTTCAGTTTAAGGAGAGTTGGTTTGATGCGCAACACACCATCCTCAACGTGAACGTTCGCCGGGTCATTTTTGTACACGACGAATTCGAAAGTCTGAAACAAGTACATTTTAATTTTATTAATGGTTCAGTGACGATTTTGTGAAAATATCTTTCACAAAATGGAACTATGTGTTTTGCGACAAAAGAATATATGATGTCTTCCAAAACCGGTTACATCAGACTTACCGGAGCTGCCGGGAAGCATTCGATAACCTTCCAACGATTCGTATCGAGCGCGTGAAAGTCCTCTTCGAAAATTACTTGGCCCGCACACGCATTGTTGCGTGTAAGTTGCTGGGATTCCTGGCTACGAGAGTATATCTTCGTTTCGGAAGTAACCGTGCATCTACCGTCGCTGCCAGGTATAGAGCCCACTACGGTTCCATTGGGATAATAAAATTCTAAAAGGAGACAACAGTTTGAGTCGAATCATCGAAAACAGCATTCGTAAATTATTCCAATAACGTTGGCTGGCCAATATACACTGCGAATTTTGGGACTCTTGAGGCATGTTCTCTGAGGAAACGTGTACAGTGCTTACTCGATATATGTCCAAACCACGGGTCTAGCCACGGACATATATCGGCCAGGAGATACTATTCTTTGATCCACGCGAGCTTCTTGGCCCCTCACGAGGTATACCCCACGGCAGTGGAGATAGTTCTGCGACTTTTATCGGCTAGGCATTTGGGACATATATAGAGTAAACACTGTAGTTATCGAACGGTTATTATACAAACAATTTTCATTTTTGCAGACAGCTTTGAAAGTTTCTCTATTCATCTACACTGTGTTAAATTATACGGAAATTTGACACTAACGCTCCCATTATTTATTCTTCTATTCTTGTCAGGACAGTCAATTGTAAAGAAATATTATTTTTATAAAGTGTTGTGTTAACAGCGAAAGAATTATTCCTCTTCGTAGAAAACGAACCTTTAACTTCGTGCTGTTGATCTAGTAAATTATAACCCAGACCATTGTAGACCACATGTTCCCATAAATAAATCATATCTCCGGCTTTCAGTCTGGTACTGCGATCCTGGTAAATCCAGCGGCCATTTTTAGGTTTGATAACATCCACGGAGATTGTTCCTGCTTCGAGACTATAGAAATCGTCGTTGAATTTTACATGATAGGCAACCAACGTGATTCCTTCCTCATCTAATGAAAAGATTGTGCATTAAAATTCTTTTTGATTCGATTTTTCTAATCCTATTAATCGTAATATGAATATGTTAAACTGATACCACTGAAAATACATTTAATCGTTAATTTGCTGGCAAACCGTTGTCGCGTTGGAAAATGATTGATAAAATTATACTTATCGCGATATTTTGTTCTGTTTACATGTTTATGCAATGATTAAAGATTCCGCGAGTTTTCGTGATGCTGAATAGGGTTATCGGAGATATAGTCACGCCATATTTATAAACGGAACGTAATCTGCAACTAAGTTAGCTAACAACACTCGACGAATTAGAATTATTTTTGCTAAGATAAAATATAATAGGATTTATGACTTTATTCGGATTAATGAATAATTCATAATTCATTGTGTAGTAATAAACAGTTTTAAACATTATGTGATTAATCATTTAGCGATGGGCAATTACAACAGTGCGGTTCGCTGTTAAAATACTTTAAACACTTATTCACGGCTAGTTTTGTTCAGTGATGTAACATTCTTCCTCAAGGCTGCGAGCGCTTTTGTTTTTTCTTTTTTCCTTCAACGGTACATTCACGATAACATGCATATCCACTTTGATTAATGCATACTTATACAATGCGTATTTATATTATTTAACGAAAGTGTTATTCAATAAAATATTTCAGTAGAAAAGTACAACTATTTTCATTATTATCACAATTTTAAGATCGACATAAACAGTAAAGCACTACTTTCGTTATAGTTTTTTTCGAATTTAAAACCGTCTTTAAGGAGATAGTCGAAATTTAAATTATGAAAATAATTGAATAGCCTCCAAAAATGTATTGTTAAATACTGTTCGGCGACCTTTATTAAGAATTTAATTGTAACTTGCGCATAATATTTGACACTAATTCATGGGGTGTTGAAAGGAGAGCATGTTAATCCTTAACAATCATTATTATTAAAATCAACTTACGTGGTATGGAAATTCGGATCCCTTTCGGATATAAAGGTTCAATGGTAGGCGTCGGAGGCTCATATTGTCCGTAACTTATACCAAGAGAATTCAAGGTTGAAACCAACAGAAACAACCAGCCGAGAGGAGCACTCATGACGTTCGCGTCTGTCGTCTCCGTTAGCTAAAATGATACTGATACTTCCAAAGTCGATGCCGACTATTATAAGCAGATTTTTTCATAAATGCACAGTCAGCCACATAATTGATGGTACACACTATAAACCAGAATAACTATTCTATAAATCGACCAGTACGACTTTGGTTTTTCTGCCAAGCTAGAAAGATTAGTTTACTGGATAACATATATTGAAAATTTTAGAAAATTTGCGTTTAGTCGGAATTACGAGAAAAAAGTGAAAGTTGCTTTTACTAGAGGTCCCAATTTTGAACGCGTAATGAACATGTCCGTGTTTTAATCCGTGTAGTTTTTAGTACACGTGTACCCAGGTACAAAATATACTGTGCAACATCAATCTCGGCATTATAAACAACTTTTATAATTTTAAAGCAATAGAAAAAGCATGAAAATCGAGTGAAAACCGTAAGCGGACTGATAGTGTGTACAGAAAGAACCGATTGGGATCTGACCGAATCGGGAGCAGTATATAAAAATTAAAACCATATAATTTATATTTAATCGGACCGTGAGCCGACCAATAGTCTGCAACGAGCCTAATTATCTCGTTACGAGTGATACGGGGAATCCCGAAGTGACGTAGTCCCGTAGTGACGTCAATGGAATCGGTACAGACATTGCATCGCATGAGCTCTTCTGTCTAGGCCTCGGTACCACGGTACCATTTCGGTGTCGCGACCAATGTTACCGACAGTTGACGGATTTATTAGCACAGACGAAGTATAGGAGTAGACCAATTACCATATGGGGTGTCTCGCGATCTGAATTACCGACATCGCTAGAAACCACTCGATTTCTTACGCCCCCTACGCTGAAGAACGTAAAAATATTAGAACTAGATCCACGTTACGTTTAAAAAAGTATTGAATAACGATTTGTCACTTACAAATGTTAGCTTCTTATGTCGTCTTCAATCTTCCCTCGAGCCGAAGCTGCAAAGACCGCAATTCGAAAATTAGAATTTCTTTTTACTTCTCGGAATTCTAAATTAGCATACAAAAGTTAAAATGTGAGTCTTTACAGCACCCTAATTCAAAATAATCCAAACCAATGAATTAGAATCCGTAAAATGTTTAATACTCGTGATGTTCAGAGAAGAGTCACCGAGATTATTACGTAAATCTGATAGCTAACGTCAAATTCTTTTAAAATTGTAACAAGCGTTCTCAAGGATTATTTTTCATAAGAAAAACAAGGTGTTCGAGCTAAACACACTTTTTCCAAAATTTCCATTTCACGTCTAGCTTGGCAGAAAAACTGCGGTCGTTTGGTCGATTTATGAAATAAGTTATTCTGAATTAGAGCGTGTGCCAACAATTACGAGACTGGCTGTGTATTGCTTGTAGTAGTGACTTTCACCAATGTACCGACACAACTGTGGTGTAAGGTGCCAACACATATGTAGAGCGGAAAGGAAGGGAACGACCAATAAACTTTCCCTTTCTGTACGGATGAAAAGTATCATGTTTATTTGGGCCTTGGTGTCGTCGACAATAGAACACTGTTTTGTCGCTCCTACAATAGATATATGTGCAACGATAGACAAGAAGTTTTACTGTTTAAGAAAAAAATGATCAGTGATGGAAACACACACACCTATGAGAATTGTGATATGTGCAATAAAAGTTATATTGGCGACGTCACAGAATTTTAATGATTCATGGAGCATAAAGTAAAAAATTATAAACGGTAAGAGCTCCTCAAAGAGTAATAATAATCTATTAATATTATAAAACGTACACGTTTCCTGCAAAATAATATACAATTTAAGAAAGTAAGATTTGTAAGTTAAAAAAAATTCACATTTTTCGTTAATGTTTATTGATAAAAGATAATGAAAACTTCAGTTCCCAAATTTCGGAAAAAACTTCTTGACTTTGTTCCGACATTTTTCATAATTTCTTGGAAAACCGTTTGTTTTACGAAAACAGTGACATAAAAGACGCAGCCTGTAATCCTATGAAAAATATTCAAACAAATTAATAGACTTTGTTAATCTCCCAAAGCGAATAGCGTTTGTCGATGGAGTCTGTTACCTAACTCATTCGCACAGAGTATGGCCTCCTTTTCGGATGACTTTTTTTTATATAACAACTTGTTGCAAAATCGTGATAGTTTAAATTCTCCGGCGTAGTATTGCTAAACGGACATCGACTTGCCTCTTTTTATCGTAGCGTGCACAGCGTTTTTGCGTTACGGAAGAAGAAGAAGTTGTGACAGGTTTCGTGTTTCCATACTTCAGATCGACGCGATGAACATGACGGCCGATAGGAAATCACCTACTTAAAACCGATCATTATGTTTCGTAACCGGGAGACAAGATTCTACTATGGTCTCATCCCATTCGGTTTTATACAAAGCTGTAAAAAAAAGTCCTAACTACACTCTGGCAAAATATCACGTCCTTCAATTTAAATTCCGTGAAACGCTTGCCTCCATCATAAATTTTAATATATATAGAAGCTCACTTACTCACCTATAGACAACGTCCTTTCACATTTACGACTTCTTAATTGTATAATACAGGGGTTCCCAAAGTTTTACCCAGGTGGGCCGAATTGTAAATTCCAAAATGGCGGCCAAAAAACCGAAAACAAGATAGGTTGAAAGTTAGACATAAGGGAAAAATTTATACTAATTTTATGATATAATCGTTCCTTAGTTGTGACAATAATTATTTTTATTAACACGTTTCGAAAATATATTTCACGGGCCGCACTTTAGGAAATATAATAATATTTCAAATATCTATATTTTTGGTTTTTCTCTCGCACTGGTCTCCGTTTTTTGGGACACCCTGTACAGTGTTACCATTCTATCATTTTCCTCAAATTGTTCGGAAATCGTTCGTTTTACGGGAAAAAGTGATACGACATAAAAGACGCAGCCTGTCCAGATGTGCAAATTTTGTTCAGCATATTTTTCGATAAAGTCAATAATTGAGTAGATATAGCATGCAATTAATTATTTTGATGTTCAAGGGCCGGAGAGAACGTTTTCCGGTTATCCGATCGAGCTCAAACTTTGCGCAGACCTGTTCTATATTAATTGGAACAATCCTGAGGGGGGCATAAACAATATTCAAAAGTCGAAAATAGACAAATTCTTTTCCATGCACAGGTTTCTATGGTTTCGTATAGCGAACAACTGAAAGGCGTCGCAGACAACAAACAATTTTCTGAGAATCTTTAACACGAGAAGAGCTACAATTCTCACCGACAATTTTCCGGCTTCCGGATTCGAGAAACGAAAAAGATTTTTTGGAAGTTCGTTCGCGAAACTGACAGACATCCGAAAGATAGACTCGCGGGTTTCTCGAAGCCATACTTCGTTGGTTCTAGGCTTCGTTGCTCTATCAAGTAGGTACACGTTGTAGCATGATCACAGACGGCGGGAGGAAGCAGGAGCGAGGGAAAAGTAGGAGACACGTTGCTGATACCTTTCTCCAAAGATGCGCGATCGACATCAGTTTCTTTCGTTCCCGTGTAGTATGCGCCGCTGGTGCAGAGCAAGACGTCGGAAACGTTCCGTTCCGTTTATTGTTCGCGAAAAGCTCTCGCAAGGATAGCGATAAATAATTTCTATCGGATCGTTTCGTTGCCACCGGATCCCCTCGCACCGGTGATCTCTTCGGCAACGTAGTAGCGTTTCGTGACTTTCGCAGCGAGGCTCGCACGGTTCGCAGTGGTAGTGGCTCGATGGCGGTTGCAAGTCTAGCGTAGAACATTTCTACTGGAAATTCAACCAGCAAGTGCAGTTCGTTCACTTGTGCAACATGAAGAACAACGAACGAGCCGAGAACCACGAGCAGGATCTGGCAGGTTAGTGTCCCCCTTCACGAAACTGCGGGCGGAGATTCGACATTTTCGAAAGATAGAAAATGAGTTCGCGAACATTCTGATAAACATTTTCCGGTTGTTTATGCGTAGAAGAAATTGTCCAGAACAGGGAGACTGTAAAGACGCGATTTAGAAAGTTTATTTAGAAAAATTCCGTCCTACCGATAGGTTTTTATTTAAAAAGGTCACGATAGTCTTGGGCAAAGGTTCGCCATTTTTGCAGCGTTCTAGACGCTTCTAAAATTGCAGAAAGTCCGTAATTTTCAGTTTTGTTGCTTTTTTTGTGTGATCAAGTCGGCATTGTATAGTTATGGAGCATATATGCAGCTCCCGTAAGTACGTGCGATTCCCCTCATGCGCAGAGTCCAAGGACAAAGTCGTTCAACCCCGGTCACTAGAACCGTCGCATTTTCAGTATAATACCACCGCTCGCCTGCCGCAACCATGACGAGGAATTCCCTCAAGTCGAAGGAATTCCACAAAATTTGGATGCAAAATGAAACTGTTCTGCAGCAATTGCAAAGAATCTCCCTCCTTTAATCGATTTAGTAAATCGCAAATAATTCTTAAATTACTCCGACATCCTTACTTGCTTTGTATTTCAGTTTTCCAGTTTTTATCATAAAACCGTAAACATTCACAGTCGAGTAATTCGAATCTGCTTTTATGGTATTTGCAAAATGGAGTATACGAATTGGATCACTAGACCACGAATTGTATGCGTACAGCAAATAAATGAAATAAATGAAATAAATGAAAATAGTTGAATGATTAAAAATATTTGAGGACACTAACATGTTATTTTCAATTTATTGAAATTATTAGACGAGGAAACGAACTTTTATTTGGCTCCTGTTGCTAGTAATCGATAATAACCTAAAAATGTTTATTTTGCATAGTGATCCGCAGCGTAACAGTGACCTTGGCCGCAGCAATCAATGATAATTGTTTCTTAGATGTGAAAGGAAAATTGTGTACCGTGATCGCAGATGATTTCTCGCTTGAAGTATATAAATACGGAACGCTTTGCACATCATTCATGGCGCTGACACTGTTTCAACGGACGAGTGAAAGATGCAGTGGATGAACCCGGATGCCTACTTTTACTTTGAAACCAGCTTGGCACGCACCGAACAACACACGATTCTAGCGTACCTGTCCGAGACGCGCATCGTTCGATGAAAATATTCTCCCGTTGATCATTTTCTTTTTTCTTTTTTCTTTTTATACGTTTTGCGGAGGACAGTCAGGCGAAATACAAAGCAGGGAACAGAACGTCAAGCTCTGTTGCCTCTTCCAAGTCTGTGAAGGACATTCGAAGGAAGGTTGCGCAACGTTGCTGAGCAACTCTGTATCGTTGAAGGTTGTGTACTGAGCACGTTAATATTGAGCAAACATTGTACCACGTAAAATATAATGGGACATTTAAACATTTTCTCTGCAAAAACTGTTATTCTATTTAACGCGTCCACTACCGACCGCCATTAACCGAGATGCATAACACTAACTGAGTTTAATGACAACAATTTAATATCTCTTTTTTGATATTCATTATGCTTTAAAAATAAGTAATCGCGTCCCTTACCCTATTATGCTAAATTTATAGTCTAGACAAATGAGTACAGGGAATTCTCTATATATGTCGCCGAGGCATGGCCGACAAATGTCGCGGAATTATCCCCACTACCGCGGGGTACCCCATGGGGGGGGGGGCAAGAAGCTCGATATCCGTGTGAGACCAGGAGACCAATACTAATCCAATAAAAAAACTTCTTTATTTTTCACTATTTTTTAATGGGACTTTCGCCAACATATTAGTGGCATTTTTCTAATGAAAATGATACCGAATATGATATAATTCCGATGACATTTACATGTGTAACGAACCTTGAATATAGTGTCCCCTGGACGATAAGCGACACCAAGACCCGTGTTGCTGACATATATCGAAAATTCACTGTACGTGGTTGCTAATGAGAGACTGAGAGGCTAACCCAAAATAATAGCCCCGAGAAAAGGTTGATAATCTGTTTGGTTTGTAATTATTCGACCGAGCTGGCGCGAACGAGGCGTCGTCGACGACCGTTTAGCGTCTCGTTTCGCGTTTCTAGGTCCTAAGCGTGCATCAGCTAATGAAAGTGCGAATAGAAACGCGGCGACCTCGACTCACTTTCCTCGACGTCGGCCGGCGCGGCGTTTGAATCTTCGAATGCAGCGCGCGGTGTGCAGTTTCGAAAAAGGCGATCGCGAATCGGGCCGGACGCGAGTGCATTACTTTCGTCGAAATAAAACTAATACGGAGCCAGCAGACCTGCCGGCGACTCGTTGCTCCGGTGAAAGCAAAAACGAATCGCTTTTTACGCAATAACCGGCGCGGCGATGACATAATACCCCGATGATCTAACTTTCTACCGCGCGTGTCTGGAAACCGAACGGTTCGAAATAGTTTTGGCAATCGAGGTTTTTCAAACGTTCGGCAAATCGAGATGTTGCTGCTGGCAATAACCGTTAAGTTGCTCGGAAAACAAACTCTTTTCGAAATACCTGCCTCGTGGTGGGTAGAGTGCGGATTTTACACGGTGTGTCCAAAAAGCACTCGAACACTGGATTTCCAATTTGCGGAAAAATCCTCGGTACATAAACTGCAAAAAAAATAGTATAGCAATATACTCGGTCCCAGTTCAAAACCCATCATGTTTCCCCTCGAAAATACTACAAATTGAAGCGTCTTTGAGAATATTAACAAATTTTTTTAGTGGATGAGTCAATGATAGATTTGAAGATTGAACACTTCCCTTTGCAACGACGTAAAAAGACATAGTGCACAAAGTATATAGTATAGTATAAAATAGTATAGTATAGTATAAAATAGTATAGTATAGTATGGTATAGTATAGTATGGTATAGTATAGTATGGTATAGTATGGTATAGTATGGTATAGTATGGTATAGTATGGTATAGTATGGTATAGTATGGTATAGTATGGTATAGTATGGTATAGTATGGTATAGTATAGTATATAATAGTATAGTACAGTACAGTATAGATAGTATAGTATAGTATAGTATAGTATAGATAGTATAGTATGGTATAGTATAGTATAGTATAGTATAGTAAAGTATAGTATAGTATAGTATAGTATAGTATAGTATAGTATAGTATAGTATAGCATAGCATAGCATAAAATAGTATAGTATAGTATAAAATAGTATAGTACAGTATAGTATAGTATAGTATAGTATAGTATAGTATGGTATAGTATAGTATGGTATAGTATAAAATAGTATAGTATAGTATAGTATAGTATAAAATAGTATAGTATAGTATAAAAATATAGTTAAAACATACAATTAACTTCCTCTGTGCATAGTGTGAGGCTCAACATTACTGGCATTTTAATTCCAGAAGATTTTAATGTAATGCATACTGATGGATCGCTAACTATGCTTCGCAATCTCTTTAAATAGCTACATTGTTAACGGGCAGCTACGTGAAATCAGCATTGAATCTATTTTTTAATCATGGAACGAGTGAGCAGGACAGGAGTGGATTGTGTTCTGTCACGTGTCTGTCATTACGAGCATCTCTCGAGTTTCTTATTCGCGGTGCGTCCGCTGCACAGATGTATCCCCATTCGATGGCTCTGAATACCAAATGAATTTCGTCGTATCATACTGTAAAATCACCTACACGCTGTACGTGCTGCGTGTACCGGGCTTGTTCTACAAATTTCCCGATCATAAGCACCACCTCCTCGTGGCGATGTACGACATAATGATTCGCAAGTGGTAATTACGATATATCGAATCAAAAGTGTCGGTCGAAGTAGTAAGATCGAAGATCTACAGGGTGATTCAGCTAAGTGTGCCACCTCAATTACGCGTGAACTATTTAGTGTATGAAAAAATTGTTGAAGCAAAAGTTTTACGGCAACAAGAGCAGCATACAATGCAATAATTAGTTTTATTCTGTTTTGCTTTTTTTATTCAGATATAAAGGTCACCGTGAGTTTCTTTGTCGCAGAGGGTAGATTTTAATCTTGTTCACATATAATAAATTAATACACTACATAATGTACCTTGTATTTTCAAAAGTCAAACTACTTCAATGTAGTGAAAATAATTTATAATATAATTTGTAAAAATAATTTATAGAAAAGATCTGTCAATAACTATTAGTTTTTCACCGCATATACCCTTATAATTTTTTATTTAGGGTTCAATTCTCTCTTCAACCACAAGAGTAAAATTTACCTCTACAACAAAGGAGCTCAAGGTGACCTTCGTATCTCGATAAAAAAGCAAAACAGAAAAATCTGATTAGTACATTGTATGCTACTCTTGAGACCATACGACTTTCGTTTCAATAATTTTTTCATGTACCAAATAGCCGACATGTAATTTAGGTGGCACCATTAGCTGAATCACCCTATACTTTACTATTATCTAAAAGAAAATTGTTGAATCCTCCCAGCAGCTGAAGCGTTGACTACACTTACCTGTTGCATTCTCAGGTAGAGAAACAAAGAAGTTATTGGAAGCTTTTGTTTTACACATTTCGAATTCTTTTTTCAGACGTTGTCGAAGAGAAACTGCAAACGCTCCTCAAAGATGGGGCAAACACTTTCATGGACTTCAAGTGGCTACAACCGGAATTACCGGCTTTCTTCGACGAGAAGAAGTTCCTCCTCGGCCAGCGGATGTTTTACAATAATGTTTTCACGATGATGATCGCCAAACTTTGCGGTCTGCTGTCCCTGTTTGCTGTGCCGTCGATCAGAAACGTTTTAGCGTTCACCAAACAAAGCGGTACGCTATGCGCGTCCTTTCACAGATATGTGTCCACCATTCTTCACACGTGGGTTTGGTATGGAAAAAGAGCTGGAATAGAAAAAGAGTAAGTAAATAGAAAACAGTAGACATTCACTCACACATATACACAGGATAATTATTTGATTTTTTTCTAGTAATTTTTGGCAAATAAACTTTACAAAGAAATTTAAACTCGTCGAAAGTTTGAAAATATGTGGATATCAAGAAAATAGTACAACTTTGAAATGACAAAGTGACAATATATTTGTAAAATAACTAACTCCAAAATCTCAAGAATTCTACATTAAAACATAATTTAAGTAGACCATAACTATAGAAACCACCTGGTGTTAATAAATAAATAGACACTTAATCGACCCAAAATGCTACAATATAAATATTATAATTTCCTGGAGGCTTCTCGAACTAGAAAACACGTCACGTTCCAAAATTATTTGTTTGGCTTTTTTAAAAGAAAAATTGAAAAATTATTCAATCAGTAATGTGTAACATAAGAAACTGGCCATTCGACCACAATAGGTTTAGCGTTAGTAGCATTCTATTCAAATTAGATACAGCTTGAATTATCGTCACCCATTGTTACAAGATTTATGATGCCTTATGTTAGACAAAAGTGTTGCAGAATGCACCGATAGTGACGTTAAATTTTACAACTCGTTCTGCGTGACAGAAATACACGGTCCAGAGGGATCGGTGGATCATTCGCATTCGTAGAATCGTCCGGCGCGTGCAGCTCCGCTATTTTAATCGATCTGTCTTGTCGAATGTATTCCCTGGATCACGCATCACTGAATAAACATTGTTTCGAGCCTGGGAAAATCTGATCCGAGTCTGGAAAATGATTCCTGTGAAATCCCTGATCACCTCTTGGAATCACCTGATCACCGCGTGGACATAGCTCAATATAGCAAACTGTTCTGGAGCAATGTTTCCCCGAAAGCTAAAAGACCGAATCGATTTTTCTACTAACAATAAGCCCACGGGAAATAACAGTAATTCTATTTTTTCTTGTGTTACTCAAAGTCCCGCTCGTGATCCACCAATGATTTATCTAGATCCGCTCTGTAGAACTTTATTCGATTTTTTATTATATTTTTTCGGTATCTTAACACTCTATCTACCGGAAGCCTATTAATAGGCTTCTCAATAATTGTGATGTTCCAAATGGAAGCTTAAAAATCTTCTTTTATACAATAATCCCGAAGGAAATTATTAGATTTTTTTATTGAGGGTGAGTTGTTGCTGTTAATGTTAAAGGATTCTTTTAAAAAATCCTCAGCCATGACCGCTGAGGTGAAAGTCCGACTTTCAACAATTATGGAATAATCACCGGTAGATAATGTGTTAAAGATAATTATGGATCTCACGAAACGGTATAATTTTTATTTCAACCATTTTTTGATATCTTTTGTTGTTTACCTACTTACAAGCATGTACAGTGATTTCTCTATATATACCTTGTAAACATAACACAGCTGGGATATGTCTCCTGGACGATATATGTCGCTGGCAAGACCCGTGTCGTTGACATATATCGAGAATTCACTGTATATGGAAAGGGCGGTTCGGATAAAAGGGTTGATATCTCCCTCAAATTGAAAAATGGACACGAACGAATTACAGCTATCTTCTTAGATAGGTATGACAAATATGTATGCAAAGTTTCATAAAAATCACAGCGTATCCAGTGCCCGATGTTCCCTTGTGAGAACGATCATAAGTTTCATTGTGCCAATAACAACGTACAGTGCCAACACATTTAATAAAATGTTCGGTGCAATGTTTTTTCGAAGACGGGAGACGTTACACCTGTGTAAACACATTTTACATTTGGCCGTAAAAACAAAATGTTTCTCTGAGAAAGCATAACGATTCCGTCCTTTGCAGGTTCCTCGACTCTTTGAAAATCGTCCGGAAAAAACACTGTGTGGCATTTCGCAGAAGTTTCGAGGCGGGAATCGGCCGTGTCACACAGTTGGACATGGCGTTGGCTCAGTTCGGATTCATGGGATTCACCCTACTGGCTGGCGACTATCTTGGGGTGAACAACAGTTCCGAGGAACTCGAGGGACTGATTCACTTCTGGCACGTTGTCGGCAGCATGCTCGGAATGGAAGACAAGTTCGTACCGAGGAAAAGTTAATTTTGGTCCCGCACTTCGTCGCGAACTACGATGGGCAGGGTCGAGCACTTTTGTTTAATTGAAATAGACTATAGAACCCGATTACTGTGGGGGTACCAATCACTGTGCCTCTATTAATTCCACTGACTTCTAAAGCACAATGAATATTAAGAAAGATGTATTACATTTCTTTCCCTAAAATCAGTTTCTTTTTTTCGTTAGTCAGATTGCGGATTTTATGCATTTATGACAAAATGTCAAAAGAATGTCCATATACATTATATATTAAATTACATTGTCTACTACTTTTAGCACCATACGATTTTTGTTTCAACCGTTTTCTCGTGCACCGAATCGTTTACATGTAATTTAGGAGGTACACTTAGCTGAATCACCCTGTACACCTGGGCAATTAGTGCTCCGGGAGTCGATGACGTAGAATAGGCCACGCCCATTACAGCGCCCCTATCCGTAAAGCAACGAGGGAGAGCTCGTACTCCCCTCTCGCGCTGGTACCTGCCTCGTGGCAGGTCGGTCGCGGTCGGTCGGGGTTAGCCGATCTACGTCATCGACTCTCGGAGCATAGTCGCCAGATCAAGACTTGTCCCCCCACTCCAATTTCCCCTTCTACCGCGCTATTCCTCGACTCCAATTTCCCCTTTTACCGCGCTATTCCCCCACTCCAATTTCCCCTTCTACAGCGATATTCCTCGACTCCAAGTTCCCCTTCTACCGCGGTATTCCTCGACTCCAAGTTCCCCTTCTACCGCGCTAATCCCTCACTCCAATTTCCCCTAATACCGCGCTGTTCCCCCACTCCAATTTCCCCTTCTACAGCGATATTCCTCGACTCCAAGTTCCCCTTCTACCGCGGTATTCCTCGACTCCAAGTTCCCCTTCTACCGCGCTAATCCCTCACTCCAATTTCCCCTAATACCGCGCTGTTCCCCCACTCCAATTTCCCCTTCTACAGCGGTATTCCTCGACTCCAATTTCTCCTAATACCGCGCTATTCCCCCACTGCAGTTTCCCCTTCTACCGCGCTATTCCCCCACTCCAATTTCCCCTTCTAGCGCGCAATTCCCCCACTCCAATTTCCCTTAATACCGCGCTATTCCCCCACTCCAATTTCCCCCTTAATACCGCGCTATTCCCCCACTCCAATTTCCCCTTCTACCGCGCTATTCCCCCACTCCAATTTCCCCTTCTACCGCGCTATTCTCCCAATCCAATTTCCCCTTCTAGCGCGCAATTCCCCCACTCCAATTTCCCTTAATACCGCGCTATTCCCCCACTCCAATTTCCCCTTCTACCGCGCTATTCCCCCAATCCAATTTCCCCTTCTAGCGCGCTATTCCCCCACTCCAATTTCCCCTTCTACCGCGCTATTCCCCCAATCCAATTTCCCCTTCTAGCGCGCTATTCCCCCACTCCAATTTACCTTAATACCGCGCTATTCCCCCACTCCAATTTCCCTTAATACCGCGCTATTCCCCCACTCCAATTTCCCCTAATACCGCGCTATTCCCCCACTCCAATTTCCCTTAATACCGCGCTATTCCCCCACTCCAATTTCCCCTAATACCGCGCTATTCCCCCACTCCAATTCGTGCTCCCTCCCCTCATCCGACAACTATGAACTCTAGTTGCCCAGACCTCCAACCCAATATGCGAAAACGTAGCGACCACAGTAGAAGAGGTCCGGAGCGTTCTGCAACGCTGAAAAACCGTGTGTACAAAGAATGATTTTTCTTCGACAGGTACAACCTCTGCACCGGGAACGTCGAAGAGACGCGTGCTCTTTGCAGGCGCGTCTTGGACGAGGTATTTCTGCCGAGTCTTGCCAACGAGAACAAAGCTTTCGATGAAATGAGCCGGACGCTGATAGAGGGCCTCTGGCCGTTGAATCCGTACTTGGATTCGGACGCGTTCGTCGTGTTCACCCTGACGTTGGCATCCTCGAGCGCCACCAACAACAATCATTCGTTGAAAATAGGTAATCGAGATTCGTTGCGATGTAGCGAGAAACCAAACGAGGCTTAAAAACGGAAAATGTATTTTCAGACACGTCGCACCTGTCCCTGTACGGTAGATTCATACTGAATCTTCAGCTAGTGGTGCACAAATACCTGCTGCCGACCACGCGTTGGTGGTCGTCGCTCTTCCGCGCATACTTCAACAGCCAGATGCGGTTCGCCATGTACGTGATCGAGAAACTACCGTTCTTGGCGTTCTGGACTTACGGTATCAAAAATTCCTACGTGAACATATACAAATACAAAGTGATCTGAACTGAGATCACACGTGATCGTTGCGGGAGGTTGTTATGCCATTCGAAATACGTAAGGTTTGTCCACCATTCATCGTGTCCGCGCGCGAAATGCTTGAGCAAACATGACGGTGTTCCAGTAAGCGGGACAGTGTTCGAAACGTGTGCGAGAAAGAAAGAACCTGGTTAACACGTTCTTACATGTTGATAGTATTACGGACGAAAACGCTTCATTAGGAGATAAGAATTAGCGATAAGTGTTCTACATGTAGTACCTGCGGAGATCAGCGCGACAATTGATTTGTGAAACGTAGCTTTTAAGTTATTCGTACGTTGTTCACGTTAAGGTTGTTGCGACTTTTCAACTCTGCGTTAGGGGTGCGAGTAGGGCTAGCACCTTTACCCGAGTACCCATGAGACACCCCGGTTAGGGCAAAAATACCCGAGTATTTTACAAGATCTCACAACTACTAGAGCACGAAACACAAATAGAATAATCGAGTGAAATATATTGAGATATTGTCCATTTATCCAATACAACCGGTTACTCGATATATGTCCACAGTACGGGTCTAGCCAGTGACATACATCGAATAGAAGATACTATTCCTTGATCCACGCAGAACGTGGAAAAGGACAGCGAAGCTCTATCTTCTAGCCGATATACGTCCCTAGGTGAACTCGCGTTGTGGACATGTATCGAGAAAACCAAAATAAAGTAGTCTTAACGTGCCCAACGCGGAGTTAAAAAAGTAGACGGACATTCCAGTTTTTAATAGGTTGAAGAAGATAAAGACTACATTATTTTATACTGAACGCCTTCTGTTGAGAGACAGGAAACACTTAATTTTCAATTTAAAGGCAACCAATTTTGTACTGTAATATAATCTTTACAACATTCGCAGGCGATCCTGAATTTTGAAAAATCCTGTAACCGTTTTGCAATTAGCACATGTAAATATCACAATTTGGCGTGTAATTACTACTGTAAGTACACGCTTCGTGTAGCTATTTTCACGACAATAAATTATTAAACAGTACGCGGTCCGCCTGGTCAATGAAACACCAGTGAAATCAGTTCCATAGGAAAAAGACAATGACCCATCGTCGACGCGTTGTTCACGTCGTTTCTCAAGCAGAACCTTAAAACCGTGGAGAAACATAAAATTTCACAAGAGGCTGTCTTATCTCTGGCATCATGGCGTCTGGTGAGTCTTCCATCGACAGAGAGATCCGGAGGATCTGTTGAACGGAGATCGTAAAACTGTTCTCGAACTCTTTTGCTTGTTCAGTTCGGACAGGTTGTTTATGTCATTCGCGAACAGGCTCCTTTACGAACCTACAGATCGCTCGAATCAAATTATTTCGGAATTATTATGCAAACACCGCGGGACAAAAAGACGGCGCACAGTAAAATTCACATGATTTCAATTTATTTTCACATTCCAATTGAAATTTATATCTATGCACTATCCGAGAGAATACGTTTACTATATAACAACATGAAACATGAATTGTTACCAGTTTTTGGCTACAAAACTTTCGAGAACTATGAGACGTGCTATCATTTTGTCGCGGAGTGTATAATGATTTCACCGATGAATAGTAATATTCGAATAATTATGCGCTGAATAATTCGACCAAGAGAAAGATTTCCTCGTGCTTTCGTTATTTAATAATTAATGAGAAGATGCGCGAAAGGTGTTCGGTGCAAAGAGGATTACACACGCGCGTAGCCTCCGTCGAGATTGTCGATGATTAACTATGTCGAATATTCATTGTTATTGTGCGTTCCGAACGATCGAGATTCCGATCCGATCCAACCGGCAGAAACGTTCGTACGTGTTTAATTAAAGGATCATCGTTAATCGAATCATAGGTCGGTATCTGAGACGAGTCGAACGACCGCCAGAGAAACTTTGCATACAGAGTCAATTAACCTTGGAATGTCGACACGACATCTCGCGACATCATAAACACGGGAACAGATGTGGTCCGCGACGTCAAACTCGGTTGCGACGCGAATGACGTGCAAACAATACGGTTCGTTAAATCTTTTTTTTTTCCGTGAACGAATCGTTGTTGACAGAATTGCGCATAGAAAGCTCGTGCGCCTCAATTATGGCTGCATGGTAACAATGTAATTGCGCCACGGCCCTGAAAAAACATGTTTTTCCTTCATTTTCGACTTCCGGCCGAAATTATTCTCAATTGGCGCACGTGACACTGACAAACCGCGCCGCCATCTTGTTCTTCCTCTACTTACTTAGTTAGGGTAAACAGATCCTTAATTCTCTTATTTTCAACCGACAAATTTCATTGGAAGCTTAACAATAACGCAAATTTTTGAAAAAACCTGTTTCTCCTTCATTTTCGACTTCCGGCCGAAATTATTCCCAATTGGTGCACGTGACACTGACAAACGGCGCCGCCATCTTGTTCTTCCTCTACTTAGGATAAACAGATTCTTAATTTTCTTATTTCCAACCGACAAATTTCATTGGAAGCTTAACAATAACGCAAATTTTTTTGGAATATTTTATAGTACGAGAAACATTAATTTAAAAAATGCTGCTGGATATGCACTAAAAGTGTTAATTGGTTAATTCACATGTCAAAGGGTTAAATTTCATTGTAGAAGTACAAAACAGATCAACTCCCTGACTCATGAATAGACTGCGGATTTTATGCGTTTATGACAAAAATGAGTAGGCGTGATTCAAAACAGCAAAAATATTAGAAGTTTAACAATGTCGATATACCATTTTTAACATAGAAAAATTATTAACGAGCAAAATAAATTTTTACTTTATATTTTATTTTGCATAAAGATCCGCAGTCTACTCGTGAACAATGTACTGAATCAAACAGCCAAACAATTAATAAATATTTAATGTTAAAGTCGGCCGCTCAGAAGACATTTTCAGGTAAAACGGCTGGTGAACAGAGATGCTAACGTAATTACTGAAAGCGGTAATTATCATTGAATGTCGTGCAACGAGAGCAACCGGAGCAACGTGGTATTCAAAAGAAATGAAAGGTCACCTTGCAATTGCGGTTGGGAGGTGAAATTCGGTTATGGCGTGGCGGTCACCCTCGCCATCTTCGAAGCTAAACGATTCTTCATGTTAGTCCTGGAGATATTCGCTGAATGGCAGATCATTCGATTCGCGGGCGGTTTGCCACCTGTCATACTAACCTTGGTGAACGTCGGCTTGGGTCTGCCGACTGCTTTGATCACTGTTCGCAATACACGCGCGTAAGTTTCTCATTTGCGCTAATTACTCAACCCCAGGGGACGCGACGATTCGACATTAACGAGAGCAACTTGTGTCGCCAATTGAAAAATTTAATCTTTTTCCCTTGCATAAACAAAGTCTTCATACTGTTAAACGCTAATAGAAGGATATACAGGGTGTCCCAAGAATGTCGGAAACCCTTGAAAGGGTTGGTTCCTAAGTTCATTCGAAATAACTCGGCTTTGTTAAGCAGTTATTAACGAGAAACGCGGACCAATCAGAGCGCGGCTATAGCGAACGGATTCCATCTCGGCGACAGGTCCCGCCGAGTGTGACGCTGCCATTGGCCGTGTCAGAATCCGCCCTCTGTAGCCGCGCTCTGATTGGTCCGCGTTTTTCGTTAATAACTCGTTAACAGAGCCGAGGAGAACATTTGCGTAAAGGAAAAAGTTACTTCAAATGAGCTCAGGAATTTCCACTTTCAAGGAAGTACAAAATTTTTGGGATGTCCTATAGATAGAAAGTTAGATACTAATAGAGAGAATAGAAACATGCCTGCTTATTGAGTTACGTCAATTATCCAGCCGAAAGGAGCCACGTTGCTGCGCGGAGACCAGACGAGTGCTGAGATGTTTGCTGATAGCAATTGCGATCTGCGCAATAATGAACGCAGCGACTTTAGTCTCCATCGGGTATCACATTAGCATCAGACAGGACTCGTTGATAGAAATCTTCAACAATTCGATGCGGCTGTACGTGAGCGCAGCGTCGTACAAGTACGCGATCGACGAGATACAGTTCATCTTCCAGTGTTGCGGCCATACCTCCTACAAAGACTGGTTCCACTTTGACTGGCAGGTGAATCCACGATTCAAGAAGGGTAACTCGCAACACGGTATAAAACACGTGAAAATGGAAAGCCCTTCGGGTAAACACAGTTTGTCCAGAAAGTTCGTGGAATGGCCTCTTTTCATTAAGTCAGTTTGCCAAATTTTTACGCTCTCTGCAGAAGCAGTTTTCAATCAAATATGCACGGTCCATCATTAGCTAATAATTATTGTATCGACAGATTCTCGAGAAATTGTCAATGTTTACATTATGGTAATTTCGTCAACAAGATTTTGATACAGCGACTGGAAAACCGAGAACGCTTTTCTGGCCCAAAATTTTACAAAACGAAACGTCTGTAAAAACATTAAAAAATTTTTCTCGCAACCGAAACCACCGTGGATTTAAAGAAGCGGCTGGAATCGGAATGTGCCCACATTTTGCACATAGCATCGTTTTGCATTAAAAATATGTTTCCCAGGAAGAATTTTTGGCGACACGATAAAAATTTTTTATCATATTACCATGATTTTCTACCTTACCGGCATAACGCCTGGCTATGGTTGATTTTCACTTCCTGGGACCAAAAATTTTGTACTTTTTTTTGTACAATCCTGTAGATTTTAACGAGAAAATTCTAAAAATGCAACTCAATCCGACTCGACCGATTTTCGGAAAGGAAAAACGAATCCAAATTATTGTACTATTTTTTTTTAGCGAAATTTTTTGAATCCACTGTATGTGTAACGCGGCAGCGAGCGTGTTACCATAACATTTTTAGCATGTAGGAAATTTAATCCTGGAACGTAGTAACAATAAAATCAGTTTTTAACCGAATCCTTTTGAATCCTTGAAACTTGGCTTCCGATTCCATTCCGGGAACTTTCCGGACGAACTGCGTGAAATATTTCATGGAAGATATTGTTCGATTAGGGCGTGGATTACGCTTCCCGGGAGGAAATGGCGGCTCAAAGTAGAATATCCGACGAGGAGTATAGGGATCGCGGTGTTCCATTCAGCTGTTGCAACTTGGAAGCTATGGCGCCGTGCGAGCACACAGAAATCCAAGGGGATGACGTGAAAACGATCAACACGAACGGCTGCACCGAAATCATCAGCCCTATCCTACTCAGGATCGTAATCGTTGCTTACGTTATGACGAGCACGTTGGTGATCATTCAGATCTTCTTAGGCTATTTAATTGCCAAGGTGAACGTTAAATTGTTATATTAAATGTATATATTTTTTTTCGACATGTTTGCTACGTTAAACACCCCTGCACTTGTGGCCAAATGATAATGTTCATGAAAACTCACGTTTTAACAAATTAGATTTAGAAAATAATATATCGGCATTAAATTCTTTCAATTTTTCTACCGTTTTAAATTTCACACAATCATTTTTGTCAGAAATGCAAAAAATAATGATAATAATGAAATTAACACTAGGTTTACGGGACCTGTCAAAATAACGGGTTCTAATATTTTTAATTTACGATTATTGAGATTGTGAAGGTCCATCTACGTGGAATTACTCAACAAACTTAGTTCCTTAGGTACATATTATTTAAAAAATGGCTGGAAACTTGGATTAGACACATTCTTCTTATTTTTATAAAGTAATGTAAAATACTCAGTTTCAATGCTCCGTAAACCCAGTGTTAAGAATGAAAATAATGATATGAATATTGTAATTTCGCCATTTTTTACTAAAATACTTTAAAAGATGCAGGATTGCAAAATGCCGGATCTTATTGTTCCGAAGTTACAGCATATCAAAGCATCCAACTTGTGTCAATGTACTACCTTCTTAAAAAAAAAAAACTCGAGAGCCCAAATGCTTTTTTGCTCCACAACATTCTGAAGACCTCGCACAATGGTTTCCCTCGTCGTGTTTTTCAGATCATTCGCCGGCTATTGTGCGGATCGTGTCGTTTGTATCACCCCTCGGAGGCCTTCGCCGACGAGTCCACCAGCGTATCGTTGGACAGCACAAGGTAATCCGATCGTGTGCTCATAAACAAATCCATTGTTTACAGCAAGAATAGGCCGGTCTTCCATAAATCAGGGTGGCAGTTTCAATTAAAATCTCATTTCAACGTAAGGGGTCGCCGATAAGCGGCTCGGGGTCACCAAAGCCGCCCGATTGTCAGCCGTCCGTGGTCGCGCCGCGGATAAATCGCGTAGATCATTCGATCGTACCCTTGGAATGTAAACACAGTAGAACCTCGTCCGTCGTGCGCAACGGGACTCGAGGATGCGTTCAAAAATTGGGGTTGTGCAACGAAAGGGGTAACTTTCCGTACTCCCCCACTCAAAAATTTGTTAACCCTTTGCACTCGGCGCTATTTTCATTCTAAAACTAAATTTTTGTTCCGTCTTAGAATATTTTCGTTTTATTCGTACGAAACTGATCCGATTTCCACGTACAATATTTAAATGTTTAGTAATCTATTAAATACAAATTTTGTAATGTAACAAATATTTTGTAATATTTTTTGTAATTTCTTCGAAATAATGCCACAACAAATTCTAGTGGTGCTTCAGAGTCACCACTCGAGTGCTAAGGGTTTTAAATGTCCACGAGTGCTTCCACCTAGTGCTTCGAGTTCGGACTTAATCTTTCCGTAGAGAAGGAAACAGTGCAATGCTACAATAAAAAAAAAAAACGAATTTCACTGCTGGCTTTTGAATATAGTGAAATTCAACCGTAGTTGGCCACCACGAGTTCCGGAACTGCGACCAACTCGTGGTGGGTATCGCGAATGTGCAACGAACGAGGTTCTACTGTGCTCCGACGAACTGATGGTCGTTCTGAATTCAGTTCGGAAACGGAGGGGCGGAACTCGAGCACATCCCCGTCGAATTGGGAGAGGCTGTCGCCGCGGGAAACAAAGAAACCTGATAAAAGTCGCAAGAGGAAGATAAAACGGGTGTCGTCGTCGTCGTCGAGACACGCTCGGTCTAAAAATACAGCGAGAGAGGACGCTGACACAACTTCCACGGCGACGGAATCCTCCCCGGTGAGCAAACCCTCTTCCGATCGAACCCGTGGAAATCTCGCCGCGGCGAAGATCCGGCCGAGCGCCCACGAAGAGCACACGATACGCAAGAAACTTATTTTATCCGCGGAAGCTCGTTAGAGGAACGGAACAGGAACAACAAGACGACCGCCGCCGGCTGGAGGAGAAAAAACGACCGACGATCGCGTTCAAGGTTCCCTGGATCCCATCGACGCAAATCATCTCGCCGTCGGGGAAGAACGGGCTTTTGCCGATCGTTTACCGAAAATTTATTGCTGTCTAAAAAAAGAACGTAGGCAAAGTATACGAGGAGGGACCGGGACAGTCGACCACGCTTCCACGGGGAACAGCTGGCAAGCACCGATGCCGGATTACCAACCGAAAACAGGTGCACCCTGTACAAACCTGTCACGGTTATCGCGAAGAAGCTTTAACGCCGGTCTACACGCTTGCGGAAATCCGCGCGAAATCGATCGCCGCGGTTGTTTCAACGCTTCAACTGACAGAGCCGCCGGTGATACTTTTACAGAGTTCAAAATCACAGGAGAAAATTACATTTTCTCGTATCTTTGGCATCGCGAATGTGTTATACGTCTCTCTTCAGTGTCTTTTGCGAATGTTGCAGCAGTTCATCTCGTTAACGCTAGAACCACCGTACGGCGCCGAAATTACTTGCTTCTGATTGTTTTCAAATGTTTTCAACGTAAGAAATTTTTGAATAAACTACTTTATTTGAGCACGTGTTACAATAACCGCTATCAATCTTTGTTATTATTATGAAGCAATGTGCAAGGTAGCCAGAAGAGTCTGGTACGCTTTAAAACAGAATAATGTTTTAAAATTACGCTAAAACAGCTCGAGCTTGTTTGGGATGTTAGAAAGAGCTAGTTTGCTAACTAATATACACAACAATTTTGGGAAATGCAGTCAGCCAAGAAAGTCTGACACAATTTAAAGCAGAATAATGGTTTTTAAATAAATTAAAACAACTTTTGAGAAAACAACTTTTTTGAGATCGTAGAAAGAGCTAATTTGCTAACTAATATACACAACAATTTTCGGAAATACAGTCAGCCAGAAAAGTCTGACACAATTTAAAACAGAATAATGGTTTTTAAATAAATTAAAACAACTCGAGCTTTTTTTAGATGTTAGACGAAGCTAGTTTGCTAACTAATATACGCAATAATTTTGGGAAATACAGTCAGCCAGGAAAGTCTGACACACTTTAAAACAGTATAATGGTTTTTAAATAAATTAAAACAACTTTTGAGAAAACAACGTTTTTGAGATCCTAGAAAGAGCTAATTTGCTAACTAATATACACAACAATTTTGGGAAATACAGTCACCCAGGAAAGTCTGACACAATTTAAAACAGAATAATGGTTTTTAAATAAATTAAAACAACTCGAGCTTTTTTGAGATGTTAGACCAAGCTAGTGTGTTAAATAATATACACAACAATTTTCGGAAATACAGTGAGCCAGAAAAGTCTGACACAATTTAAAACAGAATAATTATTTTTTAAATAAACAAACAACTCGAGCTTTTTCGAGATGTTAGACGAAGCTAATTCGCTAACTAATACACGCAACAATTTTCGGAAAAATTGATATTATTATTTCCCTAAATCCTACTATTTCTATTCGAGGCATTTTCGCGTATTGTTTAAAATAACGACGATTTTGATGGAAAATTTTCAGCCACGAATAATGGAAAACAAATATTAAATTGATTAACTCGAAGTAAAGTACAATGAAGGTCACACGAAATCGAAAGAAATTTATTCCGGTGATACGAATAATTATTAAAATTATTAAAATTATTAAAATTATTCTACTTACATTCGTGTTTGCAAAAAGTTCGCAATCCGTGGATGAATCATGCAGAGCTTCTGTGAGTCCAAGTTAAACAAATCAGGGGACCACCGACCGAGGATTAACGTGTCGCTTGTGCTAATATGCGTGTGTGTGTGACACGGCAGTCAAAGTGTTAATATGCCAGGCTTTCAATGGAAAACTACTATAACAACGAAACGACACTCCGATATCCGGATCTGGGCGACGACACACGCGAACTACGTTTCCCTCGCGATAACGGCGAAATACTAATTGCAATGATTAGAGGTAAACTGCAAAATCGAGGGGGACCGCGAGTGGTGGTGGGGGTCGTCGAATCTTGCGTTAGTAATTCGAAGATCGTCCGCGGTGGAACAGTGCGATTCGAGACATCGCCCGAAACACATCTCGAAAATTGTGCTCGACTATTCCATCTAGTGTTTCGTTTTTTTCCCATGAACACAGGTTTGTATAGTCTTAGCCTTTATACGAGTCTGTAGGATTTTTCCGCTTTTCACTTGATAGAATTTTACTTTTAGTATGGCATTCGTTAACCAACGCCGTTTAAAATTTTCGAAATGCCTGAAATCGAGGAAAATCGTTTAAATCGTGCAAAAATACAACATTCCTTTGTCCCGCGCTCTTCGAGCAATTGTTAACACGGAGTACTTGTTCTGTCTTTTAAAAAAATAAAGCCTCTTGTACATGATCGATGAAAGTCGATAACGGTGATACGAATTTCCGGTTTCATAAGATACACTTGGTCACTGAACGTGTTTCCACCATCGACTTGTCATTTGAAATTATTCCCAAAAAATTATTATCTATTTTTATTTCTTCCAAACTATTTTCAATTTGGAATTGCCTAAAAAATATAAATTAGAAGTGATTACCTGGGCCAGTGTAACATATATTTCTATTCCACCGGCACTTCAATCTCAACACAGCTACAAAATTGTTTAGCCTAAATCCTGCGATTCGTATTATCGTAAATCGACTGCAATGGAATATTGCGTTATGATGCAACGGGCGGAGAGAGGACTATAAAATCTATATTTCACGGCTTTATAATGTACATAAAGTTAGACGCATTCTAATAAAAGTCACAGAAGCTGTGGAGAAAAAATTGATTTCTATTCCCGTCGTGAGAGCGCGCGAACCTCCAAGTTTCCTGAAACTTCGGCGATCGGCAGTCTTCGCGAGCATTCGTCACCGCTTCGGCGATCGTCGCGAGCGTTCGGGCATTCTCGGCGGCGGTCGGTCCCACAGGCGCGCGTTCGGTTGGTTTACGACTGGCGACGGCCCCAGTCAGCGAGTATCCCCGTGTCAGTGTGGATCGTCGTGGTGTCAGCCTGTATTTCTTTTTTCTCTCACTACTTGGTCCTCCGCCACTCCGTCGATAGCATAGCATGTGCCCACCAGTTCACAGCCACGTATACGTTTACCTGCCGCATTACCAGGCCCATAATAAACTCGTCTCCTACGGCTACCGTTAGGGTCGCCGGTAACACTGTGCCTGTACCATTTGTTTCACCGTGACGAGACCCGGCGTTACCATCGAAATTCGCTTCCCACCGTGAAGGGACCCCGACGGCCCAGGCTTTCTTCGCTTGCAGGAAACAGTCTCGAGCGGTGGTGGTGCACAGAGAGTGATAGCATGATTTTTTCTTGGATATTCCAGTGAAATTGTTCGGGATCGCCTGTATCGGGTGGGCGAATTCGCACGTGGCCCTAGAGTGAATATAGAGTGTTGACGCGCGTCGCAACGCCGAGCCACGTATTTTCCGTCCAAGTTGTATATCAGAAGAGGCCGTCTGCAGGACCACGATCGCAACGAAAGAGGTAGTAACGGCAACAGCTTCTCCCGCTCGAAAAAAAGAATCGAGTGAACGGAACGGAAAGATCGGGGACAAGATACGAAATTGCGAGAGCAGACCGAGTGGGACAGAGAGAGAGAGAGAGAGAGAACACGCCGTGGGAGAAGGAGAGAAAAAGACAGATAGAAATCTCATTTCGACGAGAGCAACCAACCGCGAGCAAGATGAGCTGTTGCACGAGCGCGCCGATCGTAACCCAAACTTGCGAGACACTGCTGAGCAAGTGCGAGATACCGATCATCGACCTCGCTCACATGGGTAAGTTGTATTCTGTGGATTGTCGTCTCTCCAATTTTTTTCGCATTTTTCTTTGTTAACGCGTCGGTAACGGTCATCGACGCGCACGCGCAATTCGTTCCCTGCTGTTCGACCCCTTGCAAACGATCGTGAATTGTCACAAAATGTCGCGACACTACTCAAAGATCGATTTCATCGAATTTCTTGCGACGAGGAAAATGGCGTTCGAAACTGAACCGTGGATGTAGAGTCGCTCACGGTGAAAATGCGGTGCGTATCGGCAGATATTTTAATCGAGTTTTATAACAGGATAAGGATTTTGATAAAAATTGTGACCTTTAAAGAAACTGAAAATATAGAAATTATTTTTTATCATAAAAATGTAACGGTAACAAAAATGTGACCGGAATTTATATGAAATTACATAATAACACTGTAAAATAGCCAATTTTAGTATTTGGTGGGATATCCTTTGTTATAAATAATAGATGTAATCGTAGTGGCATTAACTTTAATAAATTTTATTTTAAAAAAAAGTGAAGCTCAATGTTTATCCACGCCACCTGCAGTTCTCCTTTCAATTGATTTTTTTCGATATTTCACATTCCTTTAACCCATTTGCATCATTAGCGTATATATACGCTCAACTTTGTTGGTAACTATCATTATTCGTTGGCTAAAAAATAGAAATGGAGCGTGTTGTTGGAGATGAAAGTAGTAATTCTGATTTTTGTTCATAATGCCGAAATATGAGGTTCTTTTACTTGTAGTCATTTTTGTACTTAAATATAATTTTAAAAAAGTTTGATGATGAAGGCCTTCTTTTCATATTTCCTTATGATGCAAATTTTAATTTTATTTTTAATTTCCGCCAAATGTTCTCTATTATATTTAAATCCGGTGATTGTAGCGGTGTTTTTTAATCACTTGGGGCAACTACATTATAGCCATTCTTGCACCACTCTAAATTGTTGCTCAGAATCCTTATCTCCATAAAACAAATTCAATATTCCTAAAATTTGCACTATCTTGTTTTCCATCGTCCGTCGTATGTTTCAGTTACTTTTCCGTAATAAAAAATAATTTTCATTCTTTCGTTTTTTCAACGAATTATGAAATTTGTTGGTAATTTAATATTGGCAAAAACCTTATCCAGTTGACAGATTATGTACGATATTCACTGCGAGTGACCGTATCTACATAGATACAAGCATGCGAGGGTAGACACATGTTTGCAAGAGTTAGCTGAACACTTGAATGACTCGATAGGACTGAACACACGAAAGTTCATGGTTACATGGACTCGCCGATCGGTTGGCGTTCAGCTGGGGGAAAAATACGAATTCAAAACACAACGAGCCAATAACGATCTTGCTAAGTCGAACAGGTTTTTGTAACTGTTAAATGCCAACAGGATAAAATCCGTGAACTCTGGCTTTATATCCGTGATAGGCGAGTTCGCGCGTTATAGTGAATTATTAGCGGCGCTTTCTAAATATACGTGGACGCGAGGGATCAAAAACCGTTGCCCTTTGCCGCGTATTTTTAACTGCTTGGTTATCGCGCAGAAATGTAATCGAGCAAACGTTTTCGGGTATTTTGTCATCGGAAAGTTTCTTCGAAAATTTCCTATATCCATCAGATAATTTCATATTTATAAATTGTGAAATCTATTATTTTTATTTCTACTAAACGGAGCGAAAAGATTTCTACATAGAAACGGCTCTGTCTTGAATATCGTAAAATACTACTGCATATTTGACTATTTCTGTTAACACTAAACCTACCGAGCCCCTAACAGTAACTAATACATATTAAAAACACAATACATATTAAAAATACATATATACATATAAAACGACGAATGGCGACTGTTGTAAGGCGCCACTAAACGTATCATTATTTAAAATATTTTTCACATTATTAAATTTGTTTGTATTTAATAAATTACTAAACATTTCACTACTGTACGAGTAAATTTCACCATTTTCGTATGTATAGCATGGAAAAATATATATATAGAAGGGAAATATTCTAGGTCGGAAAAAATGTTTCCATTTGGAATTAAAATGGCTTCGAGTGCAAAGGGTTCATTTATTTGGATTTTGTGCGGTTCGTATTGTAACGGATGCTCTGCTAAATATATTCATTTAATTATTTCTGTAATTGTAAAGTGAAAAATCTGGAATCGGTCGTTTCGACCGGCGGTGGTAGGTTCACTGTTAATACGAGGACCGATCCGCCGGTTGAGAACGTTTGAACTATTCAAAGTGTGACGGAATTTGAAAGATTGAGGGGGTGACGCTGTTGCGGTTGCTTGGCAACGAGACCAGGCAACTGGCCAGACAGACAAGCGGACCATCGGCAACAAGGTTCGGTCGTTTCACAGTCGGAGGCGCCTACCTCAGCCCCGGCGATCCGTTCAGGTCACAGAGCCGATCTTTCACAAAGAAGGGCCCCTCCCTGCAGCGCGCCCTATACTCGATTCGCCTAGGCCACTGCTTGCAAACTGTCGAGTGAAAATGATACATACACCAACGAGCAAAACCGAGTCTACACTATTTGAAGCAACATAACTTTTTAAAAATTAGATCAAATGATTTGAATTTTATTGAGAAGTTTGAAGGATTAGTTTATCGGAAGAGGTGTAAAAAATTTTTGAAAAAAGTTTGTATTGGTCGGAATCGCAAAAGAAATAGTAAAAGTGGGTTTTTTCAGCTTTTTTATCTGAGCCTGTATTGAAAATTTAAAAAACGTGTTTGATTCGCTCGAATAAATTATATCCATGCTGAAAATTTCACCGATATTGGTTAATTCGTTTACGAGTTATGAACGCTTAAAAGTGGAAAGATTGCCGTTTTCCACGATTTTCGACTTAAAATCGCACTTTTAATCGTTAGCGTAGTTCTCGATTCGAGTTCTTTGCAGAGCAACTTGCAATTTCTCCCCACCCTGTCGCGTTGTCCCAAGTGTCAATCTATTTTCTCATTCTTTTTTTAACTCGCATTACATTGTTTTAAATTTTGTCGACAGTAATTGCATAATGACCATAGACACAGATCACCGTTGCGAAGGAGAACGATCAACCCAAATTAGAAAAGCTCTGCAAGTCTGATGCAATTTTTGTGTGCGGTTTAAACGATAAATGCATTTTTATTATACTTCAGAATGAAAATAAGTAAATTAAACGTTGCGCGTCGATTTCCAATGACAGATCGATTACCACAGATTGACGCGATCGTACACGTTGGAAGTAAATCCCGTCACAATTGACAAATCATTGTCTGGTGGAACAATACAAGTGTCAATTAAACCTATCTTTTATTTATCTGATTTCAACCCTGTTATCGTAACTATTTTCTCCGTTCAATGCCACGCCTGCACGCGCAAACGAAGCAACAAGTTGCGAATATTGATAAAACATACTGATGCGCTTGCAACAATCTTCTTATCGAACATAATAGCACTGCTCGCTGTTGACTAGTTTTTTCTAGCAGACTCGGGAGAATGGTTGCATTGAACACTCGAATCGTGGTGATCGGAATGTACGATACTTTGTTAGCAGATATTTTTGATTTTTAAGCAATTTGATCCCAGAAAAGCTGACTCGTAAAAACTAGGAACTTTTACCCTATTTATCGAATAAAGAAAGGATAGCATCCATTGTTTCGCTAAAAATTTTTCTAAATATTACATGCCTGGAATACAACAATAAGGTTGTAATATTAGTGTACAGTACAGCTATTTTATCTTATATCTTCGATGTACACGCAACACTATTTTTAGAGTTCGCGTGTGTGCAAATAATGTTTGCAGCGAGCGTGTTCCTGCCAGGGGTAAACCTAAGCTTATGTTCCCTACGATTTTCACTGCGAGGCGACTGTACGAAGACTCGCGCAACAAGTCGGGCGAAATATCTCGCTCGTCTTTGTGTGCCTCTGTGACTCTGTGTTGGATAATGATTTAAGCGGTCGCCGTGAATGCCACCGAGAATAATGGATTGGCGTGTGCGATGCGATACAAGCGAAATGCACGCCGCGCGTTTCAATCCACGGCACCGAGCCCGTGAAACGTATCTCCGTTTCTCGTTTCGTCTTTCTTCTCGTTCAGGCCGGTTCAACGGTTCGTTTCGTCTCTGTCTGGTCCGCGTGCGCGTGCGAGCACATTTCGAGTCTGGGCGACAGGCCAACGACCACACGACTCGTAAACGGAGGCAACGCTGGCCTAACCGATCATAAGAGACACCGCACGGCGCACAGTGGTGCCAAATGGCGAAAAAGCGGCAAAAAATCTGTAAAAACGAAACTATCCAACGAATTCGTTTGAAAATTTGTGGAGAGATTGCCACAGGTACGACGCTTATTTGGCAAAAAATTTTTTTGTACAAAGTTGTTAACATTAAGTAATACGGGCTAATCGAAAAAAATCTGTTTTCTGCACATTTTCTATTTATGGAAGCATACAACAAATACTTTGATAAATTTTGGTCTGCAACTTATCGTTTTGGCAAGGGGTAATATTGATCTAACTTTGTGCAAAAAATCATGAGACCCTTCGAGACCCTTTGGCCGCAATTTAAGTTTAAATATCAACTTTCAGAATTTCCAAGAGTGAATCGTGCGGAAGTTACGATTATTTGATGTTCCAGGAGAAATTTTTTAGGAATATTTCTAAATAATAAAGAAAAATGTGATGTGCATATGATTTGTTAATTTGTTATGTATAAAAAAATATTTAATAACAACGTTTTTTATCTTACGTAAATTATTTTTATAGCGTACATTGGAGCACTACCAAAAAATACCTGTTGCATTTTTGCGACAGTGGTCCAGTGAACGAAAACTTTGTTTATTTAACATAAATAATTGTTATTAATTTTTTTTATAATCTGATATGTATCCCTTAAAAATTTCACCTGAAACATCAAATAATCGTGACCTCCGCGCGATTCATTCTTGGAAATTCCGAAAGTTGATATTTTAACTTAAATTGCGGCGAAAGCATCTCGAAGTATCTCATGAAATTTTGCACAAAGCTAGATCAATATTATAACTTGCCAAAACGATTAGTTCCAGATCGAATCTATTCAAAGGATTTTTTATATTCCTCCATAAATAAAAAATGAGCGTAACGCAAAGGGGCTTCAGGGTTAGTCCATATTACTTAATGTTAAACAACTTTTTTTGGAAAATTTTTTTTTGCCAGTTAATAGTTGTAGCCATTTGCAATAACCCATATGATTTGTAGACCCCTAAATATTCAATTGTAGGCGGAGTAATTACATAACTATCGCACTGAAAACTGATGAATTCCCAGGAGCGAGGAAATGGTTATTTACCATGTGTATATCTCCGTAAAAAATTTTTACGAAAATTATACAAACTATACAAAAATAATTTTTTTTTTTTAATAAAAATCGAAAGTTTATAAAATGGATTTTTTGCCGCCTTGGCACCACTGTGCGGCGCGGCATGCCGGGGACAAAAAAATCTACTCTTGCTCGATTTTCATCTAATTCTATCACCTATCGTCATAAACTATGCAAATATAAACATTAACACTTTACACTCGAAGCTATTTCAACTCCATTTCTTCCGACCTAGAATATTTCTCTTTTACACATTATCTATTTTTACTATCTATTTTCATACTATCTTCATACTATCTATTTTTTTTTTTTTTCATGTTACACTCATGTTACAATTTAGTGTGTTCACTTCATGTTACAATGTACTGGATTGTTCAGTAATTTACTAAATACAAACGTGTAAAAAATATTTTTAATAACGGTACAGCAATTTTTAGTGGCGCCCTGCAGTCGCCATTCGAGTGCTAAGGGTTAATTTCGGAAAAAATCGAGAGGGTTTCCGAAAACTTTTGCACTTCCTCATTTTTGTCCCGAATCTCCGTTTGAACGCCGCACTTTGCGCCGTCGCCTTTTCGAAGCAATTGGGATCACGATCGCCTCACGGAAATATCGCTCGGCCGTTAGTCATCGATTATGTAAATTGCGGCTAATACGACATAACACTTTATAAGTCACTCGCACACTCGGTACCATCAATCTACCGAACGGTCCCGATTAGTCCAAGCGGCTCTCGATGGATTCCACAAGAGTCGAAAAGTATTCCTTTCACTCTTCTGGCAAATTATTACACGGATGAACAGAGCGGTCCGATCAACATTTTCTGACCTTTAACCTTTTCGGTGCAGCGCTCGTCTGTCATGCAATGTTGTTGATATACTTGAGATCAGCCTGTACTTTTTTCTAATACAATCACAATAAAAAGCGTACAGTGTGTATCGACGGATATTTCAACAAAGATTAGTAACAAAATAAGAATTTTGACCAAAACTGAATTACCAACTTCCAGTTTAACATATTCTTGAAATTATTTTTCATTACGAAAAAGTAAAACTAACGTATGACGGAAATTAATCTCACATTGAGAATCGTACATTTGAATTTCCCGCGTTTATTTGAACAAAGGTATAGTTTGTGTTCGCACGCGTGCCCAAAACAGTAACGTATATATATTATGAGAAAAAGGGGACATTGATATTGGCGGGAAAGTCGGGGAACAAACTGTTCCGAAACGAGTAAAGTTATTGTTAATATTTTACTATACAATGGTAGCTAATATTTGAAAAGAAGCTGCAAAGAGGCGTACAGTTCGCTACTTTCAAAATCAAATCGTAACACTTTTAAACAATTTTGCAGGGTGATCAAGGTACCCTATTTTATCCAGAATTTTACTTCACTGATGCTAAAATCCCTGCGCATGCGCTTGGAAACCTCAGGAATCTCATCACTGCTCATTCCTATTAAAATAAAGAAAAATTCATTTGGTGGGTAGCAAATAAAGTCGGAGGACCGAAGGGGTTAATTATCATTGTTCGATAAACAGAATTTATTTCATAAAGGGCTAATTAGAGTTGCATTGTGGATCCGCTTAGTCATCGGTGCTCCCTTTGTGTCGTGCAGCATTGTCTCGTACAAGCAGATACCATGCGTTTTGATATGCCGTTGTTTTCCTTGGTCGCGACCACTTGTTGAATATTCCTTTGCACCGTGTATTTTGTGAATAATTAAAACTTGTATCTCGAACTTGTAAGTTTGGAAATGAATATTTTCCACCAGTCGTGGTCGGATGGATTTTGAGGTTAGTCACGTGCAGTAACCTCCTTTGTTTCGCTCCGCGATTTCGATTTGCATGCTTGATTTTATTCAAATCGCAAAATGGCTCGACTGTCGCAATCCGAATCGGTAACGGTCACGAGTTATCAGTACCGACATCCGACCTTCTTCGAAACACGTTTCCTTTCGAGTGGCTTCACGACTTCCTGCTTGCAGCTTTATCAGGAATTGCGTAATAGCAAAATCTAGCTCACGTTGCACACACGAAGGTACGCGTTTCCCTTATTTCCGTGAAATCGGCGAGAGCAAATGTTGACTTAGATCGATTCGCGGAAATATACTCGTCTAATAGAAAAACGGCTCCTAATTTTAGCGCAAATTCGAAATTCTTCGCTTCTCCCGAAATACCTTGCAAAACAATAGCAATAAGGGTCATCGGAGTAGCAGCAGCAGCATCATCATCCCAAGCATCGAGGTTAAATAGTCCGCGAGACCGTTGGAACAAGTTGTAACGGACAATATGTTACGCGGACGTGGCTTAAATTGACCCTAACCTAACTCTTTTTTCTTTTCTTTACTTTTCTGTCAAGGCAGAAACAACTTCATGGATACAAAAACGTTGGCAAACGACGCACTCTTTGCACTAGCTGGACTAAATTATTTTTTCAGCTTATATGGGGTTTCAATTATCGAAACGCAAACAGACAGGTTTTATTGTCCAGCCAATTGTAGCGTTCGAAACGTTGAGCGACGTTTCGTTATCACACGTGTCCTTCGTTGTGTAAAACTTTATTCGTAATTCGACAAGGATAATAAAAACACCTGCCCCCTTTTTTCGCTTGCATGTGATTAAGTCCACGGACACGGCTCGTCATTTTTTCAACGATGATAACCGTGTATGTCGGACAATAGGAGAACACGGCATGACCTAGAGTCGTGCGAAGCATTGAAAAGACTGTATTCGAGAAATAATACCTCGTGAATTTGAACCGTACATACTAGCCTGGAAATATCTAATTTTTTATCGTAGGTTTCCGAAATACTCAGAAATATATTGTTATATATATATTTATTATTGTTATATATTATATCTTTTCGTTTGTTAACCCATTTGCATCATTAGCGTATATATACGCTCAATTTATATTTTCTTATAACGCTGAAATATGAAGTTCTTTTACTTGTAGTCATTTTTGTACCTAACACTAAACCTACCGAGCCTTAAAAGTAATACATGTTGTCTTATAAAAATGACGAGATTGAATTTATTTGGATTTTGTGCGGTTCGTATTATAAAACATGCTCTCCCAAATATATTCATTTAATCATTTCCCCCGAAAGCATTTTTACAATTTCAGTAATTGTAAAATAAAAAATCTGGAACGGTCATTTTGACCGACGGTGGTAGGTTTAGTGTTAAACATACTAAAAAAAAAAGTTTGGTGATAAAGGCCATATTTCCTTATGATGCAAATGGGTTAGAAAAGTCGAGAATTACGGGCAATCTCTAGTAAACTAATCCTTGTAATTTAAAACAAAAAATGTTGCCTAAGCTGCGCTATAACTAAAATTCCGGTCCCCTAAATGTTCCTTCCGATTCTCTGAACTGCATAGCATGCGATATTCGTCTCGGTGACACGGATATTTTTATGAAAATTGGATTCAACCGTGGAACCTTGAGCTTTGCTCGTGTCGCTTGAATTTTTTCGCGGGCAATGAAAAAATTCGCGACGACGCCGTTCACTTTTCGCGTTGCGTGCGCTCGTATGGTTCCGCGCGCGGCGCGCATGCGCGTGCACGCACGTGTCTGCCAACCGTGGCCACGATACTCAACGATGCGAATAAGCGAACGCTTATGCAGACGGATAGACCTTTGAATATTGCGAAGAAGTTTTTCGCTGTTAGGTTACGTCGGTGCGCCGCATTAAAATTGATTGTTGGGTGCACAAGCAGACTCCTGGAAAAATGATTCCTCATGCAATTACACGTGTCTCTTCTGACACACACCTTTCCAGGAACCGTCTATCCGGTTGAATTTGCAAGCAACAACTCGGGTGTACGGCAATATCACTATTTTTAGCGGCAGTTAAATAGCACGACATAGTTTCGTAACAACAATGTCATTAATTGGAGCCGATACGAGGGTCCGCGCGATTTAAGGTTATGTTATCCTATATGTTCGCACGCGGTTAATCGTACCGATACACTGCATACTGATGTCTCTTCGGTCCACGATATTATACGTAAAAACGTACGAGGAAAAAATTTTTATCAAGTATAGATCTCGTTGAACTGCATAATCATTCATTCAAATCGTATGTTAACAGCAGTCCCGAACACCGCTGAATAACCTACGTGTATGCGTATTGAGTTAGTCATCAGCCAGTTAAATAGATTGGTCATTCGTGTTGGTAGTTGAGCAGTTTTTTTTTTTTAAGTAGCCGTAATAAGTTTCCATTAGTATCAGGTATTTCTTTCGACTGTACATAAATATCGGTTGACTCTCAAGACTTCGGTATTTGTATACTTATCTATGGAATTATGGTTGAAAGCGGTTTCATAATTTTTCAACAGCTTCAAATGCAAGTTGGAGGTGGGTACATGATTACCGACGCAATTTGTCATTCGGTATAGTGACCCCCACTAATATTCAGACGCTCTTAAAAATCACATAACTTAGTCCAATATTGTTTGCATTTTTTTGAGAAGTTAGGACAATTGGGTCGCCACGTAACGTGAGAAAAATGTTCGATTAAAGTTGCTATTGGTCGAAATTACAGAGAAAGTACTAAAAGTTGCATTTTGCAACTTTTTCACGCGTGCTTATATTAACCCTTAGCACTCGAATGGCGACTGTAAGGCGCCACTAAAAATTCCTGTATCATTATTCAAAATATGTTTTACATTATTAAATTTGTTTGTATTTAATAAATTACTATACATTTCAGTACTGTACGAGTGCATTGCACCATTTTCGTATGTATAACATGAAAAAATATATATATAGAAGGGAAATATTCTAGGTCGGAAGAAATGTTTCGTTTTAGAATTAAAATGGCTTCGAGTGCAAAGGGTTAAAAATTTGAAAAGTACGTTTTGTACGTCTGTATCAATTACACATATTCTGGATATTTCATCGAAATCGGTCAACGTTGCAATGACCTTTCGCCCTTATGTGATCATTTTGGAACATCTGTAGCTCATTGCAGTGTTGACCGATTTTGCTGAAACTCTCAGAGTATGTATAATTCATACAGATCTACAAATCGCACTTTCTAAATGTTCAATGTAGGTCCACATAAAAATTGTTACAAAATACAACTTTCCGTATTTTCTCTGCAATTTCGATTGCAATTTTTGTAAAAAACATTTTCACTGTATATAGCAAACCAATCGTGCTAACTTCTTAAAAAATAATCCAAATCGTATGGTCCAGTATTAACAAAGCTGTACGATTTTTAAAAGCGTCCGAATATTAGCGGGAAATGTCACTGTACGTGTATAGAAAAGTTGAAAGCATAGTCCGCGCGCCGAAACAATTCCAGCGATGAATTGTTCCACGCTAATCATCGCGAAAGAATTCGGTCGATAGTGTCGTGTCCGTAACGGGAAAAATACCGTGACTCGCGTTTCAAAACGTTTCTCAAGGAAGCCGCTTCTTCCTACGTCTTGTTTGTTTTTCCTTGTCGTGGTTTCGATGATGTTTTGATTTCGTCAAATTTTATCTGTTCAACTGGCATAACAGTAACATATGTGCCGCAATTTCCCGACAAATTTCTGGTAACATTTGCAACAAAAGAATATTATTCCTACCGTCTTGGTAGCCGTTCATTGAACGAGACATTCCTGGAAGCTTTGTTCGGCGAAATAATTGTCCTCACCAAATGCAGTCACTCTAATGAAACGTCTCGTTTTCCTCGAACTGCATTTCCGGCGGTAAGCAGTTGTGGGGACTTCGGTGGTTTTCGCGTAATCGTGCTGACCGTGCTGTCGTGTTCACAGCGAAGTAAACATATTTTTAACTATCGTCCCCGTTATCTCCTTTACTAATTCGTAAACATGATACTCTATCGAAATCATTTTTTCCGTCAAGTTTATACGAAATTACTGTTTCTGCACTGACATCCATTTGCCCCCCGCGCTGGAGAAGATATTTCCGAATGATCTCGATTGAGTAACGGTAGTGACAGATTTGAGTCGCGTATGTTTCAAATTAAATTAACACCTGGTTACGAAGTTTCGATGAAATGGTATTCTCAGTGAAATAAATATTATTTTGCACGAAACTATCGGTTCAGTTATGAAAATTACCTTTGATGACACTGAGTATAAACTGGTTTTAGTAACATTTTGTTTCCCGTCTACTTCGTTGAGAAAATTGTTTCGAGAGTCGAACATCTCGAAAAGTATTGTATTCAGGCCACCCGTATGATAGTTTTTTGTACCGACTTTTACCAGCGGCAACCACTTTTTCGAAGACTTTCTCCCGTCTACAGACGCCCAAAGTCGTCGCTGGAAACCACGGCGAGACACACGTTTGCGTCCCGAATTCGTCTCTCCGAATATCGCAGTCACATTTTCTCTCTCGGAGGACCCTGCGTGCGCTATAATAACTCACGCACTGGATCAGCATGCCCACGTGCGCCTATATAAGAGAACCGCGCGCGGTTAATTCTCGTGACGCAGAGCGCGGAATGCGCACACCGCGGAGAGCTCGGCATCTGGAGAAAACACGTAGGCAGCAGCCATTGCAAAATTTTGCACTTGCGCAAGCATCGTGTGTCCCGTCGATCTATTTCGCTCCAGTCTTCGTTCATTCATGTTTTAACACTTTCCAATTCTCCAGCATGGAACGGTGCACGAATAATTGCGGTTTTGTCTCGTTAGATTCGTACGCATAGTGCGTCAATACAAAATTGTATAGGGTAAGAAGCTGTTATATTTTTTTGTTACTTAACCCATTTGCATCATAAGGAAATGTGAAAAGAAGGCCTTTATCGCCAAACTTTTTTTTTTATTATATTCAACACCGATAAGCGCCAAAAATCAATCCCACAGATTCTCACAAAATCAGTGCAATTTAATTAACACTAGGTTTACGGGACCCGTCAAATGACGGGTTCTGATATTTTTAATTTACATATTTAATTTATATATTATTTAAAAAATGCCTGAAAACTTGGATAAACACATTCTTCTTAGCTTTATAAAGTAATGTAAAATACTCACTTTTAATGCTCCGTAAACCTAGTGTTAATGAAACCGAAACTAGAAATTTAAAATGTATCATAGGGGATGCTGATCTTAACCCTTTTGAATTCTAAAGATCCTAATAAAATTCTTGATTATCTGGATATGGCACAATAAAAATGAATTTCTAAACCTAGTCAAAAATCACTGTCAGTCATATGTGGCTGAAGTGGCAGTTAACATGTTAAGCACAAAAAGGACAGCACGTAAAAGAACTTCATATTTCAGCATTATAAGAAAAAAATTAATTGAGCGTATACACACGCCGCTGATGCAAATGCGTTAAAGTTACAAAATAATGGAGTTGCATAGCGTTATTTAACTTGATCCTGGAATCTTATTTGCTTGCACTCTGCGCCAAAAGTTGCCAGAATACAAAAAAATAAATCTTCCAGACAAACTAAAGAAAAATAACGAAGACCTGGCGATTTGTTAAGATGAGAATGTCTGTACACGCTGAGAAATGAATAAATTCCAAGCATTATAAGAAGTCAACGAATTAAGATATCTACGAAGTGACGTCCGGACTTTTCGATAACTCATAAGGAATAATTGTGCGAAAGTTTCAAGCTTAGTGGATAAAGAGTTTCGGAAAGCTACTGTGAGGACAGCTCTTCGAGGTAGCGCACGTCCGTGCGCAAATATTTCAACAAATGTTCCTTGCGCGCGAGAATTCGAACGCGACGAGAGATAAGGGCGTATAGGCGGTTCATCGCGTCAGAAGTCGGTTAATTGCGGTTTATCAACGCGAGATTTCGTCAGGATTATTCAGCAATGATTCACTCTTCTTTCGATCTCGATGTAACAAGTGCAAAGGTTCCGGAGATGAGTCGCGGGACACTGACCATGAAAACTCGTGGACCGTGGGAAAAAGGGGTCGTGCATAATCTCCCAGTCTTCTTGGCTCATTTCTCGTGCAACCGCGATAACGCCATTCAAATCATCACCGACAGCCGCTGATTTTCTGAACGTGACCGTTGCGAAACACGGCAGCGAGCGTGTCGGATCGGCAATAAAAAATAGCCGAAGTCTGACGGACTTGGAAACATGCGCGTGCGTACCGGGCTGTGGAGTTTTATGCGAAATTAAAATTTTCATTAACACGTTGAACGCCACGTCAGCCATATGTGGCTGACGGAATTATTTGTGCAGGTTTTAAAATGAATTTTTTTACGTTGATATATTCAGTGTACTAAACTTAATTAGGATCTGTAACGTGCAAGAAAGTTGGAGGATTACTCAGTATCGTACATTTAATTTTTTGCAATTTTTATTTCATTAAATAACACTTTGATTTTATGGAATTCTTGGGGTTTCTAGTTTCGCGTTCAAAGTGTTAAGAACTTACTTCTTCTCTTGACGATTTCAAAAAATTGATAATTATACTACGGATTTTATGCGTCTACACTCCGCGACAGTAATACGAAACACTATACAGTGGGCATTCGATATATGTCCACAACACGGGTCTAGCCAGGGGCGTCTGAAAAATGTGAAAACAGCGCGTGCGTACTGGGCTGTGGAGTTTTATGCGAAATTAAAATTTTGATTAAGAACTTACTTCTTCTCCTGACGATTTCAAAAAATTGATAATTATACTACGGATTTTATGCATCTACACTCCGCGACAGTAATGCGAAACACTATACAGTGGGTATTCGATATATGTCCACAACACGGGTCTAGCCAGGGGCGTCTGAAAAATGTGAAAACAGCGCGTGCGTACTGGACTGTGGAGTTTTATGCGAAATTAAAATTTTGATTAAGAACTTACTTCTTCTCTTGACGATTTCAAAAAATTGATAATTATACTACGGATTTTATGCGTATACATTCCGCGACAATACTACAAAGCACTGTACAGTGGTTACTCGATATATGTCCACAACACGGGTCCAGCCAGGGACGTACGAAAAATGTGAAAAAGATTTGTTCAAAGATCAGGACACTCGTTTCGAAAACAGGTAGCAGGCGAGTCTGCCTCGAGTTCGACGGCCTACGAAATGGGAAAGATGGCTGACCTCGGCTCTTCCGGGGGAACGATCCTCGGCGAAAAAAGACCTCCGATTCCGTCGACTTGCGTCACGTTCTACGATGATTCTTCGTCCCAAGGCAGTATGACGAAAACCTCTTTGACACAGTTTGTAGTCTTGCGAATTTTCTACTTCGAAATGCGCGTCGAATTTCCAGCGGTCTACTAAACTAAAATAAATTGATACAGAAAATCTGTGGTTGCACAGAATTTTCTTCAATTGTCATTGATCCCATCCCTCGAAATTCTTTCTATGTCTCATGCAAACGAGACGCATTTATGTAACGCGTTCTCAAGAAATCTGCGTTGCAACCGGCGAAGATTCATTAATCCGCGAGAGAAAAAGAAGATTGATAGTGAAGTAACCGTGACAGAATTAAATTCACTAACAAGGAAAATATCAGTTAGTCATGACTGGACTGTGGATGTTCGAACAAATTTTCGAAACAGAGAGACAATATTAATCTAGTGATAAAACTTTTCTGTTTATAATGATTTTCTGTATAAAACTTCCACCGAAATGTTCGCGACATTTTTCCGATTGAAATGACTCCAAACACGACACACTTTGGATCATGTTTACTCATTTAATTGGCGATACAGTGGAACCTCGATTATCCGAACCGATGATATCTAAATCCGAATTCTCCTTTCTCGCGTAAACAGTGTAAATCAAATACAACAAAATATATTGTAGAAATCAGAGAATCATTTTTAATTTAAAATCCAATAGTTCGGATAATCGAGGGTCTATTGCATCGTGGATTAAACGAGTAAATACGATCCAAATTGTACCGTGTTTCGTCTCGTTTTAATCGGCGAAACGTCACGAATACGATGGTAGGAGTTTCGTAGAAAGGCAATGAAAAATAAACCGTGCAATCAAGCAGATTCTGAAAAATCTGCACCGGTGTCCGTTGAAGTCTGTAGTTTATTTTCATTGGGGGCTTGCATTACCTTCGAGCGGGTAAATATCTATAGTCTGTGCACAGGCGCAATGGAATAATCAACGAGGCCAGGGCACAGAGGAGACAATCTCGGTAGCCGGGGAGTATTTCGTATTCACGACAGTGCCGTCGAAAGGTGGAGCTGCCTGTCGACATCCAGGACCGTTTCGAACGCGAGGAAGCGTTTTGTTTTCACACGGTAGTCGCGTGTACCGTTATCGTCCGTCGCGATCGAGTTTTATCGTCGTTACTCGATCGAGTACATTTTTTCCTCGCGCTGCGTCGAACCGCCTCCGATCGAGCTTCGTGATAAATCGAACATGATTCTGCGGCCCGAACAGACGCCGCAAGAAACGCTCGCGGATGTGAATATTTCATTTCTCCACCGCAGATCGGTAACGCCTCCAAAAGAAATCGAACTGATTATGCAGCGCGACAGCGCATCCAACGATCATCGCAAAACGGGCATGAAGTATATTATCTGCTCGTTAGCTACTCCAACAATTTCCCAGTACAGTTTTCTCTTCAAAGAATCTAGCTGGCTGTCGACTCGCTGTTGATTCGTCGCGCCCCCGGGAGTGGGGGTAACGTGGCTCCGCCCACGATCGTTGCGATAAAAGCGCCACCGTGCTTCTTATGAGTGAATCATACGACACAGTGCGTCCAGCGATCATCGCGGAACGGGCATGAAGTATATTATCTGCTCGTTAGCTACTTTAACAATTCCCCAATACAGTTTTTTCTTCAAAGATTCTAGCGAGTTCTGAAGATCAGAAGACAGCAGTGGGAGGCAAGTTCTGCGCTCCCACTGGCTGTCGACTCGCTGCTGATTCGTCGCGCCCCCGGGAGTGGGGGTAACGTGGCTCCGCCCACGATCGTTGCGATAAAAGCGCCACCGTGCTTCGTATGAGTGAATCATACGACACAGTGCGTCCAGCGATCATCGCGGAACAAGTATGAAGTATATTATCTGCTCGTTAGCTACTCCAACAATTCCCCAGTAGAGTTTTCTCTTCAAAGAATCTAACGAGCTTCTGAAGTTTAGAAAATCGCCTAACAGAGATACAATGAGTCGCTGGGTAGTAGTGGGAGGTAAGTACTGCGCTCCCACTGGCTATCGACTCGATCCTGACTCATCCCGTCCCCTAGAGTGGGGGTAACGTGGCTCCGCCCACGATCGTCAAAGTAAAAGCGCTGTTATGCTTCCTATGGGAGAAACATGCGAACATTAAGGTACACTGCTATTGCAAACAAGTAATTTCTCGCGACATTCTTAGAGTGTGAAAACAAATAGGATTATTTACTATTTAATGAGTGATGAGTGAAATTCTACAGCATTGGTGCAGACCTAAACTCGAGTTTCCAGGGTGTACACACGCGTCCAGGAGAAAATTTTCGCTAGTTTCTCCTGGCAACAGCAGTCGCACCGATACTTTCGCTCGATACATAACGATCGAATATACTGTTACCGAGCGGCGACACCTTTTCACATGTTATTTACCATCGTTCAACAGAACGACGAGCACGCTTTGACAGTCCAAGACCGTTCGAACGCCACATGGACTGATAAAAAGCGCCGTGAATGATAAGCTTCGCTTGATCTTTTTACCATCGATTTTTACAAGTCGCTGTGCACAAATGTTATACAGTCAGTCTCAATAGCGACAGAATTGAAGACTATACATGAGATTTGATTTGAAAAAGTATTTGATAAAAACAGCAGTCAAAATTAACTAAATAAATTCCAAATAACGAAATAATCTGAAGAGAAACGATTTGTTTGTTCGAGTAAAATGACACGCGATTGTCTCAAATAATATGTTACCTAATAAGATTTTCGAATAATTCACGTTTTGCTGCATTCTGGGCAAGTTCACAGAAGTTTGAATATTCCACAATGCCACGTAATGCGTACACGAACAGTCGCAATATCATTGGGTTTTTATTGTTATCGCGGTGACATGATATCTCTTCAGGTGTTCCTTTCACATCTTGTCATGCTTCATATTTTTCTGTTTTCTGAATGTAAATCTTCTGTTAATACGTTAAGTACCATTCTCGCACGTAATTTCGAAACAACTTACTGAATAACACCAGAATAGAAAAAACAAAGTTTATCATAACGACAATTTTTCTAACATTCTCGCACCTCGTAGACCTTGAAGCAAATAGACTGCGGATTTGACGCGTTCGTGACAGAAATTGCTAGATTATATATAAAATGGTGAAAATATTCAGGCGCACATGTTACCACCAATTTATTAAAATTGTTAATAAACTTCTGACTCTCGCAATCAGTGCAGACAATTTTGATTTTGCACAACTATCCACGGTCCACTAATAAAATTTGGTTTGCTTAATAAATTTTGGTGAACATCGATTTTGAATATTCAGAAAAAATTCTGTTGGCAAAATATACGTTCCATATTTTTTAATTAATCTGCAATAATTAGTTAAACTGCAATAATAATAATAACAACAATACGACACTGACAATGATAAGTAAGCGAAATAAGAAAAATGAGAATAGGAATAAAAAAATAAAAAATTATGCTTTTGTCCAGCAGTCCAGGTGTATCGTTTGACGTAACGATACAGAGGCGGACAATGAAAATTGCGAAAAATCGAACGATCTTACAACTTTGATCGGCAAGGTATTATCGCGTTGAGAAGCGAGATAAATCGTGAGATAAGGCGTGTGATTCGCCTGAAGACCAGCTAGAGAAAATACGAGCAATAGGTGTATCGCGTCTAGCACAATTTTGTCGCGGTGGATCGCTCGGTGGACAATAAAATTTACCATTCTATCGTAAATTATGCTCCGCTCCGCGATAAAGTTGCGGCAAGGAAGGAAGGACAGTTTATCGTCGAAAGTTTGCGAAACGATTGCGTCGCGCAACTTGTGTCACAAGTCCGCGCCGTGCCTATTCACGTGAACAGAGAGTGAAACGAATCCGCAGAAGCTCGGCTACGGAAAATTCGCTGTAAATCGCCGGGTATTTGCATTGCATTTCCATCTTGGAAGATTTACAGTTATGCGATCGCACGTCGTCTTCGGGGGCAGCCGCCGAACGATTTACGACAGCATGCGACACAAAAGACCTTCGCCTTCATCGACGCTAATCCTCGAACGGTTATGTTCATAGCAGGAATTTTCTCGGTATCAAGCTAACTGATCGAGTTTTGTGCCGGTATCTTGTCTATCTCGTTCCGGATTAGGATCGTGTCGCTTTGTAATTACCGCGCGATATTGCCGGGACCAAAAATTACGACGAAACTCCATTTTCCTCTCTAATTGCTTCAGCGAATGGAAAAATGCAGAGCATTTACCTTATCTTTCACAAATTTATCAATCCTTTCATGCGTTGCAAGTGTTCTGCACTGAAACTATTGCAAATACAGTATTTCCTCGATATATGTCTCAAAGATCTGGCAGATAAAAGTCGCGGAACTATCCCCACCGCCCCAATGAACATAAAAATCACAGAAAATCGAACGAAATTTAATTAACAATAGTCTCTTTACACCTCGTAGATGTTAATATTTTATCTACTTGATAGATTCTAGCAAAAATTGATTTTCAAGTTTGATGTAAAAATTGTGTCTGTCGCGTATTGAGATACAACTGTCTGTTCCAGAAGTTTCGGCATTGATTAAACAATGAGTCAAGTGCTGCGCGGAAAATTGGAAATTGTTTATGCAGTCATCCGTTCCGGGTCGAACCAGTTCGCGAGTGTTTTCATTTTTTATTCAACGAACGCAATTAGCCGTAGCCTTGGAACGCAAAAAACGGGACCGTTCGCTTCATTGTTCTGCGTTTACCTTCACTTTTCCAAGACGCTTCGTGTTCCGTCCATGGAAAAACTCTTCCCGTGTTAGGTCTTCCGGGAACACTAAAGCTCGTTCACTACCTTGCATCATGTTGCAGCCTTTACTCGCAAATATTTACAATTCAAGGAGACAAAGTTCGCCGGCACATTTTAACGCGACAACAATGCAATTCGCACTGCGGAAATTCTCGAAACGAGCTGTTGTGTTTCTCGCTCACAGAGTTACTGTTCGCACAATTTAATCGAACAAACAATTCTTTGTTGCTGGTACTTGAGAACTCGATTTCAGAACCGGTTGAGCAGGCCCACTTTCAAAATTTCCGATACATGTCCCTGGCCAGACCCGTGCTTTGGACATGTATCGTGTAAGCGCCGTATTGAGATCACAAAGATGCTTCCAATAGAGATTATTCGATAAATTTCTTTATTCAAACTCACATTGTTACAAGTAAAAAAAAACTACGAAACATCCGAATAAATTCAGTCTTGTAATTTTTAACAAACAACGTATACCAGTCACATGTGCTCGATACGATTAGTGTTAAGTGAAATGTTAAGAATGGTAATTCGGTTACAAAATTACACGTAACTACACGCAAAACCACTTTAAACGCGCACGTACTAATAAGCAACTAATCATTAATAGGAGCTGAGTGTTACCGGATGATAATTTCGATATTGCGTCGACGATTGTACCCGTGGGAACAACGAGCGGATAGAAAAATGCGAACGACGCGAATTTAGCTTTGATCGTCGGTTTCCGTGCATCAACAATTTTTTTTATCGTCTAAAAACACGACGGAACGTGGAATAATGCCAATCTGGTGGTCATTTGTTAACAGTCGCGTTCCGACCACACCGTGCATATTTGTTCGCTTGTAACACTTCACCTTTTGTCAGAGGAAGATTTTTATAATGATACAGCAACGGGCAACGTCGAATCGAGGAGCATCGAGGCTCGCTCTCATTTTTCGCTGCTTGGTGATAACGACTTGTTATCGCGATTCACGCACAGTGCACTCGGCTGTGTCTTTTTAGCACGGGCTCGCAGCCAGATCTTGTTACCGCGACACGTGGCGACGAGTGCTTTCTCGCGACTTTTCTGATCGTGAGAAGTTGATTTCACTTCTCGCGCGACACCGAGTGAAAGATACGCTGTAAAGATTCGCGCCAGCCGCATAATACTCCGCCGAGCAAACACAGTTACACAGTGAAAATCGCGGGGAATCCGATTCACGACTCAAACTGCTGCGAACGTTTGCCTAAAATCTAGGTAAACTCGTAACAATTATTTGCATCAGTTGCAATCATCAACTGAAGCAAAATCGAAATTTCTTTCTTTCTAGAACAAATTTGTCAAGCCGAGACTAATACACGAAAGCTCTTAAGAGCCAAGAGCTGTGACTTTTACAGAGTCAGCATGGCGGAAACTGCTGTACAATTTCCGTTCACAGCCTTCGGCCACTGATTTATAAGATCCATCTTGGTTCTGATCCGACATTATGAATTCTGAAACGTGCTTCAAGTTTTTGGCTTTATTTCGCAGAGAATCAAGACAAAATATAGCTCAATTTTCACTGCTCTCGATTTCATCCAGAAAACTCATCCAATGGCATAAAAATGCCTGGATTCCACGGCACGCGCATCGACAATTTTTGGCCTACTTCTAACGCTTATGTTACCAAATATCCGCATAATCTCGTCAGCTCACGAACGGCGCGCGATAGATTGAACCCTCCTCTTTCGAACGAGCCCTTTTCCAGCGAAAAATATTCTCATATAAGAACGAAAAGTTGAGGCACGTGAAACCATTTTTCGCCTATTTTTGTCGGTAACCTGGTCACTCTACCTTATCTACGGAGTCTTGGCTCTTAAATTCTTTTCGTCTGTCTTTTGATAAATTGCATCTGCTCGTTTTTACCAGTTTACTAATTCATTTATTCTACGTGAAAAAAGTCGGGGTCGAATGGTCCGGGACAAAATGGAAGCTTACATTTTTCAAAGCTCTGCTGTAAAATCTGGTAAACATTCATTTTTCATCTCTCTGCGTGTGTATAACTTGCTCGATATTAATCGCGATATTCGATTCCACGAATGCAAATATAAATTCTGTAATTTGCAAACGGGACGAAGCGGCAGCGCAAGCAACATTTATAATTAGTTTATAATTAGAGCGTCGCTTTTTCTAACTAAATCTCGTACGTTTCCCCAAGCGATTTACGAAGATCGCAGTACACTGGAAATTTATTCATCTTCGAAGTGGTTTATCGAGTAAGAAGTCGAAACAGTAGCATCGTTCGAATTGATTGCAGTTTTTGTTCTGTTGTTCTCTTAATCGCGTTGATTACAAATGCATCGAATCAGCAGTCTGCGAAATTAAACTCGGTTGAACCGGTCCTGGAAAGTGCTGTTATAATGACGTACAATAGAGTACCTCTGGTCACAGAACTTCGCAGTTAAGAGACTTGTACAATAAATAGATCGAGCATCTTTATTCAGACGTGGATTTTCATAAACAGATATAAATTAGAATTGCAAACGACTTCTTTACCTTGACAGGAGCTCCGACATTCTATTTTTAATGAATTTGTTTGCCTATTTCTGAGTAGAGTGTTTCCTCGATATATGTCCACGACACATGTCAACCGAGGCCACTCGAGCTTCTTGTATGTTCTGCGACTTTTATCGGCTGGATATCTGGGACATATATCGAATCGCACATTTCAACAATACTGTTGAAAATTGACTCACAATACTATACAATTATTTTGCTATCTTATGAATATTCGGTCATAGAGAGTAGCCTGCGACCGATACAGTGTTTACTCTATGTCCCAAATTCCTGGCCGATAAAAGTTCCTGAACTATCCTCCCTGCCTCCAGAGCCTCGCTGTCTTTCAAAGGGTCAAAGAGCAGTATCTCCTGGCCGATGTATGTCATGTCTGGAGTAGTATTTTTGACATACACTATATCGTGTAAACGCTGTACTTAACGGGAATATCGCTCAAGGGACCGATGAAGCGCGTTTCACAAGTACTATACTCGTACCGCCCACTGTACGCATGCTCGTTTTCACTATTTCCACGAGCTCCTAACGCCGAAGGGGCAATCGCAGAGCAAAGAGGAACGAGAATTGAAAGGAGAGAGACGAGAAATGTCCTCTTTGAGTTTCTACGTCCTCGCTGGGCAACGGGCCAATATTGCAAAAGCCGCCACCAAGAAGGACTCTTCTCCGAGAAACTTCTCCCAATGACGTACAATTACATGACACATTGGCGTTACCAGCGGCGATCAATTCGAAAGCGATGACACTCGACAGAAGTGTAAATACGTATCGATTCGAGCATCGACGCGATTGCATCAAATTTTTCACGACGGATGATCGATCGTATTATTGCGTTCAACTTTACAGAGACTTTGCGGATCTTTGCACGTCCTGTCCATTAAACCCTGCAATTATTCACTTAATCCTTCGTGAGGCAATCCGCGCATTAATTGTGAGAACTTGATCGATCAGCCGAGGATCACGCGGTAGCTGCTGACTTTTCATTTTAATCCTACATTATTGCAGAATTAGTATTTTCTCCTCGCGTAGATCGCGAAGATCTTTGTTCGGAAAGTATCACTGATTTATTGCTCGATTTTGACATCAGAATTTGGCTCATGAATAGCAATTGGTATTTCGTAATTTTTACTTGGCAATAAACGGTAAATGCTTAGAGTGCTGCTTGGGTAAACTTCATGTTCAAAAATATGTCTTCTTCGGTATGATCTCGGTTACGATGATTATGATATTCTGAATAATATAAGAATTCTTTAATAATTTAAAAATACAGAAAACAAGATTTATTAGGGCCTAATACATTTTAGTTTAAGGAATAGATTACAATAAAGTTTTAGAAATTCCTCTTTTTTACTTTCTCATGTAGTAATTCCTAACAATTGCAATTTTTTCAAAATCTTTTTTGCGCGTCATTTGGTAAACCAATAATACTTTTTACCAATTAATTTTCAAGTTTGGGGCAGTATTAACCTGTACACCGTACGATTTGAAAAATTTGATAAATCAAATAATAAAATTAAAATAGATTTTATACTTTTTATGATTATTAGACTCTATGCAAAATAAATTTCTTAAGCACTAATTGCAGGCTGCAGAAGCTAAGTATAAATTTGTTTTCTTTGGTAATAATTCCAACATGTTGAAAATATTATATCGACATACTTGAATTTTAAAAATATTTTTACCGTGTTCAATTGCATCTGCTCATTTTGTCACAAGCGCACAAAATCCGCAGTCATAACAATTGTGAGACGCGAACTATCATCCCGAGCGTGAAACAAACTGAAACAGTCGCAACCTAAATATCCAACTATTTGAGCAGAGCATCAAAGAGGATCATTGAAGGAGACTGCCATTTTGTTTACAAAGAGTTTTGCCGCACGTGCGTCTCTTTATTATTCGAGCGTCTCGATGATAAGGTCACCGGCTCGGAGAGGTCTAATCTTGAATGGTGCTCGCCGAGGATAACGACCACGAAGAATTTGCATACGCGCCTTGATTCGTCGAATCCTTGAATGATAAGGTTAGAGCGTTTACCTTCCGCGGCCGCGAGAAGTTCGACAAACGCGGCATATTAATCGCGCTGGCAAATAAATTCCGCAACAACCGATACAACATTGCGTCGAGCGTTTCACTGTGGCGGAGCGACAGTGGAAATGAACGATTACTTCGACGAAAAGCAAACAAACCGAGCGCAACTTTCTTAGCGCTCAAAAGAGTATGTGTCTAGTCCGGGAACACGTGGTGCTCCGAGCCACGTGACGCGGAAACAATTCGATTTCAGTTTGCTCGGACTGTTTGCAAAGGATAGTTACTCGGCTTGGGTATCTCGTTAACTTTTTCGTTGGGTATACGCTGACAAACAAATTATCACTTTCGGCACGACCGTACTGACAATATTAGTGCTGTGTATCTAATTTCTGAAGTTGCAAACAAATTATTCGACTGTGTACTCGGCAAACGACTCATATTTTTCCTTTTTGTCCAGAAAATCAACAAATAAATTTGTTCAAAATTTTGATGCGTAATCTTGTTCGCGGGGACAAATATTCCTAGTACGGTAAAGTCTCGATCTGAGCGGAGCGGAGCTACACGATCTTAGTCGCTTCGCCTATCCCCTCCACTGGGGGGCACACCCCGCGAGGGACGAAGAAGCTCGGTCGCCGAGTAGTGTAAACATAATCCAACACCAGGTCGGGTATATCGGTGTAATCCAATTACAAACCTTCTTTATTTTTCATAATTTTTTTACCGGACTTTTTCGCCCGCTTATTTGTGGCATTTTTCGGATTGAAACGATACTGAACGCATGTGTAGAATTCTCGTGTTTAGAACAGTTATTAGAACGTCTCCGAACAGAACTCGAATTGATTACGGAAAAGGATGATCGTTTCTTCTTCAGCGAAACCGACTATACCCGATGATAGCGTATCAATGAATGGACGTTCCCTCAATGAAATAATCGATATTTAGGAAGAGGGGAGGAAAAGGGAGAGATTTCGTAGTATCGTCGCGAGGCCGTTAAGAAAGACACGTCATCGTAGATACGACGAGCATAAAATGTTCTACAGGGTGTCGCAGCAAGTAGTGTCGCGAGCAGGAATGAAGTATAATCGATCGCAGGGAAAAAGAAAGGAAAATATAGGCGCGATCGTTACGCTGTTATCCTCGTTCTCTTTTTGCTCTTTTTGCTCTTTCTACGGTTAATGAAAAGAATCGTGTTGCGTCAGTAAATATTAGTTCGTTAGCAGCATCGGCGCATTTGCCATTCCATTTCTGCATGCATATCGCCTTAACCCCTTTTCGTCCAATGTCGAGTCTGCCTCCACATTCAATTTCATTCCGACGACTATGGATTTCATACTGATTATTCGTGTTCTATTTAATTAGAACGACAGCATATCTCGGCACAATTATAGAATTTCCCGAATGTTTGTCAATAGTTTGACTGACGCACTCCGATTTTCATGAAACTTTGCATAAATATTTATCAGTCCTATCTAAGAAGATGCGGTTCGTTCGTGCCCGTTATTTGTTTGCAATCAGTCTACACGCGAACGAAAGTATAGTGCTTGCAATCCCCGACGACGACAATTTGCACTGATCAAAGGAACACACCAAACCACAGAGAATCGTTTCAATTCAGACTTCGATATACGAGGGTAGAAAATGAGTAGGCACGACCCTGCGCAGTCGCCAGATCAAGACTTGTTCCCCCACTCTAATTTCCCCTTCTACTATTTCCCCCACGCTTCCGCCATGGCCCGGTCACGTGACGCGTTCCGTCTCTGTCGTATCCATAGATCATACGAACTTATAGATCCGGCGTAGGTATAGTACGTGCATAGGAAAGCCGAGAATCCAGTGAAGAAAAGAGAACGGGAACGTATGACGTCACAAGATAATTCCAAAATGGCTGGCACGGCAGACCTTATCGTAATACCTTAACACTAGAACTAGCGGATGAGTGAAAATGACTTGCTCCTAATTTTTGTCTTTTAGAAATAACGAAATTGTAAATATGTTTTCATGAGAAAATTTTTTAATAAACTTCTCTATCGAAGTAGATATTTAAACAAAACTCGTACGAAATCTAAACAACTGCAATTTTGTTGTTGTCACAAGGCAATGTGTGCCAGTTGCATTTACTGCTTGGTAGTTCTAGTGTTAATAAAACATATGGAGTAAACATTTGTATCTCAAACATACTTTATATATTATGTCATGATAAAATACCAAATTCTTTAAAATTATGCTGTCCACTCTTTCTGTGTATTTACTGTGGACGTGACGCGTCCGCTGACCCCTGAACTCTGTCCTTATGGTCCGTGGGTTGATGAGCACAGCTTATACATGTTTGGAACCTGTGACGTCACGTATTCCATTACCTTTTCTTGGAGGAAAATGATCTCTCCTATAGGTTTATGTCGTCTAAGGTTTATACACTATGGAGCATAATTTACAGAACCACTGGAAGTTTCAGGAATAATTAGTAGCATCACGCAAGAAAAGTATATGGTCCGTGGGTTGAGGAGCACAGCTTATACATGTCTGGAACCTGTGACGTCACGTGTTCTTTTATCTTTTCTTGAAGTGAAATGATCTGTGCCGGATCTATAGTTTCACGTGGTCTAAGGTTTATACACCGTGCAGCATAACTCTAGCACCACTGAAAGTTTCAGGAATAATTAACCCTTTGCACTCTCTCGGCGCTATTATCAATCTAAAACTAAATTTTTCTTCCGTCTTACAATATTTTCATTTTATTCATACGAAACTGATCCGATTTCTACATATAATATTGAAATGTTTAGTAATCTATCAAATACAAATTTTGTAATGTAACAAACATTTTGTAATATTTTCTGTAATTTCTTTGAAATAATGCCAGAACAATTTCTAGTGGTGCTTCAGAGTCACCACTCGAGTGCAAAGGGTTAATAGCATTACGCAAAAAGAGTATATGGTCCGTGGGTTGACGAGCACAGCTTATACATCTTTCAAACCTGTGACGTCACGTATTCCTTCATCTTTTCTTGAAGGAAACTTATGTGTGTCTACAAGTATGTACGGTCTAAGTTTGTGTCTGTGTCGCAACGTCACGTGACTGACTCGGTACCGGCAGAGGAGAGGGTAACTTTTTCCCCTCGATTCATGCTCCCTCCCCTCATCTGGCAACTATGCGACCCTGCTCACGAGACATGCCCCCCCCCCTTTCCCGCCCTCTCTTTTTCTTTCTCTCATTCTCCCCCTCTTGCTCTGCGTCTCTATCTCGGTCTCTCACTTATTTCGTTTTCCTCTTCCAGGCACTGAGAGATGTCCTCAGAAGGGTGTCGTGAAACAAGTGGCTACGAAGCTGGTAAGGGCGCTGTCCGAGAAAGGACTGGCCTTGCTCGTCAACCACGGCATTCCGGAATGCAAGGTACGCATTTCCTTCGATACCCGTTCCGTATAATCGCTGGATCGAACACGGAGAGAAGCCGAGAATCTCGCGCGTCCTTGGCGGATGCCGTGATTATATTCAGCGGGGAAAGTAATCGTTAAAAACTGAACGGAACGAGGCACGATAAGTACCCGCGAAGGTCGCTCTAAACGCGAAACTCGCGTCTTCAGGTACAAGCCGAAGACCAGCCGAAGCAAAAACCGACGATCTCAAGATTCTTCCACCTGCAAAGGTCGATTCATGCTATCCGCGCAAACACAATACGCGCGGCATCCTGTCGATTCATTTTTTAAACATTAGCGGGGCAATTGTTTTCCAATTTGTCTTCTAAAGCATAAGCGCTGTGTTGATTTTGGGTACACTTCTATTCCATCGGATTCGTCCCACAATTTCTCCATCTCTTTTTGCCAACATTTGCTCAAATTGTATATTTTTAATTTTGCACCGAAATATCATGGTATAACAGTTACATATGACAAAATCAAACGGTGGGAGTAACTGTGCTGAATATATTTGTTTCTCTATTTATCGAATGAACTTTTCCCGTTTTGGAGTCAAAATTGTTTAGAGTGGAAAGGGTTAAACTATATTTTGATTTTTCTATCCACGCACTCAGTATCCCTAACTCCCTTGTTCGAGGAAGCGCTGCATTTGTCCGAGGAAGAGCACCGTATTCGTTTGCGTGCACGTTACAACAACGGTCGAGCAGAGTGTCAACAACAAGTGTGTTTACACGATTTCACAAATGTCGCGGAACCAATCACTTTGGCTGCAAACATGTTACAGAGACGAAGACACACGTCGGGCAAAATTCGATTTCTCCCGAGGGGGGATGATCGGGGACGCACGATTTCGATAAATCAGCTGGCTCGCGCGGGTTAGAAGCGAAACGGTAAAAGGAGAGATAACGGGGACGATACACTTTCAGGAGCGGCTCGTTTAACAAGCACAAATAGGTGTTGGTATCGGAGTACCGCGTGTTCGATCGTATTACGTCCAGAACGACCTCGGCTCGGCAACAAAACTCGCATGCCCTCGGTTGCGTTACAAAATTACCGTCCTGTACGCGCTCGGAACCAGTATTAAAGGAGTCAAGGTGAGGAAGCACAAAGAAAGATAAAGAAGAAGAGTGTCAGCGTGCCGCGGAACAAAAGGGACTCTCGTAGACGCGATTGTTCGCGAGCCGCGAATCGTGATATCGCGCGCGACACCCATGACCAGTTTTCACGGGTTCACTGATAAAACATGTGAATCTCGCGATGACCTTGCCGACGCTCGAGCTCCTCCTCTTATCGAGGAAGAAAACGTTATCGTTCGCTGTAACGTCACATTTCCACGAGATTATTCGTCCGACGATTATGACAGGACGTACACGATTCACTTATTAAATATCTGTTATCGTGCATCTTTACGTGCCCGTCTGCGTGGACTTTTTTAGCAAGCGATTATGCGTTGCACCCGATGACCAATTTTCCGAGAAAAGCAAAACTGGGCCGTTCCTTTCGGAACTAACGAGTAAATACAGTGCGTTGCATAAATATACCGACCCACCATAGTCTCGATCATCTGAGGTAGGAAATTATGGTGAATATAGTGTAGGATTTCAGGGAAAAGAAGGAACCGTCAGCTGGAATCGAACCCGCGACGTCACTGGTCGTAGCTGATCAGCAAACGCGCACACCCACGGAACCCTCCGACTTTCCCTAACCTCCATACGTATTTGTGCTAAACTTCACCTTGAGGGACCACAAATTTTGAACTTTTCTTTTTTAGAATCCCGTAGATTATGACGAGAAAGGGCCGAAAGTCTAAACTTTAACTTTAGGAATTCTCTGGTTCGTCTCAAATCCATAGTGCGTCGATTCACCAGCACATTTTGATCGAGTATCACCCAACGCTGTCGTCAGTATGTTTATTTTTCCAATCATACGAAAAGCTGGCACTGACAATCGACGAACGTCGAGATAAACTTTCCCTAAAAATAAAATTGGACATCTGAATACAAAATGGAGATAATACATCAAAGGATCAGCTTTGCGATAGTATTTCTTGACGAGATTTACCTTCTAAAATCGGACATATGCAACAACGCCTACTGAATACATAAGAAGTCTGTGCAAACCGGTCTTGAATAATTCGAGAGATTACGCGAAGATTCCCTAGATTGTTTAAGGAAAAACTGTTGAACGCGTCGACGTCCCGGAAGCCCCTAGAACCAGCTAGACATCCGGGTAATTCCCCGCATAACCCCGAGAATTATCATCGGTGCGTTTGTAATTCTTTATCAAACATTGCGCAAGAGGTATGCCAACCGGCACACGACATTACGGCACAGATAATAGCTAAGAAAGCCCAGCATTCATTATTTCGCAAGCTGTGCGCCGTCTGTCTGTTACCTTCGTTCGGATCGAGGGGGGGGTGGGGGGTTACAACTAGTGATGGGAGTGATCCAATTGTTTCAAGTAATTTGCTAATCCAGTACATACATGGAAGACTCTAAACGCATTGACAAGTATTTGGTATCGACAGAGCTGGTGTTAATACTTGTCAAAATCAATACTGAATGATTCGTACCGGTATCATGGTCATAGTCGCCAGATCAAGACTTGTTCCCCCACTCTAATTTCCCCTTCTACCGCGCTACTCCCCCACGCTTCCGCCACGGCCCGGTCACGTGACGCGTTTCGTCCCTGTCGTGCATGCGTCACAATGTCACGTGACCAATCCGGTACTGGGCAGAGTGGGGGTAACCTTTTCCCCTCGATTCCTGCTCCCTCCCCTCATCTGGCGACACTGAACATGGTAGCAATGAACGTACCGATGCTATCGCAACAGAATCGTACATAAACTATGAGAATTATTAACATTTTATTCCGCTTGTAAATAATATGAAATAGTATTCACTTAGACACCTTGTAAAATTCGGTATAATATTTCATAGGCACTCCAGTAACATGAAAATGAAACAGAATTGTAGCGATTCCCCTCGTTCACAGAAGGCACAACAAATATGGCGCGTCCATCCCACGTTTAAGCCTATCCGTGCGCACCTTGAATCATACTTTGCTTATTGGGTATCGATAGCAATTGAAAGGGATCATGCCCATCGCTAGATGGAACGCTATCTTTTCCAAACGGCTGAGCGATCGTTTTGCGCTGACGTCACGGCGCGCGGCGCATTCTTTGTCAAACATGTATGTACAGCTGAATGCGTCAATTGGCTGAAACGAACCGTCGCTTTTAATTATCTCGACTCGACTCGAATCGAATTAAGAGTGCCGGCGGCTCGGAGAGCGGTGAAAACGTATTCGAACGCGGTCGAGCAATTTCTCCTAGGAAACTGTGGGCTGTTGTTGCGTAGGTTCTATCCATTCATGGCGATTCTACTTCGCAGGAAATCATCGTTTTTTTGTTTTTTTCTTTTTTGCGGCGCGAATGAGATTGCTTACTCGGGAATGATTCCAGTTTTTGCGCGGCGCGACTCGTCGATCCTGTCCTTCGATCGCGGACGCGTATAAAGTACGCTCGGGGATCGAGGATGAGATCAATTTCGATCCCTTATTCTACGGATCTTTTTGCCGTCGCAGCAACCTGCACCCTAGAGATCGTCCGATGATCGTGCGTTTATTTCGCGTTCGTCGAAGCCTGTAATAATAAGAAACGAGGCACGTCCGTTGAGGTTTCAGTTTCGTGAACGTTACAAGAAAACGCGTTTCGAGTCGTCTCGAAAGCCGGACTCGCCGCGAGAAATGTCGAAATTGCAAATCGTTTCTCTTTCGGAAAAAAATGTTGTTACACGCGGCGCGTCGCTGATACATCGACTTCGAGCCGGTCAGGCACGAAACGTGGAAACGTGTTGCGCAAGCTTATTTTTTGAAAGTGGAGAAGATTCTTGATTCGTTCGAAAGATTTAACAATCTTTTCGGCCATTCAGCTGAAATTTTCAGTGACCTAAAACTGATCAGTGGTTCTAAAACTGGGCGCCCCGAACACGCCACTAGGTTTTGCCTGCTGTGACCCTGGATATGTCCTTGAGTGATTACAGTCTCCTTTTGATATATGTCCCAAAAATCTGGCCGATAAAAGTCCCAGAACTATATAACAGTCCTCTCGCCAGTATTTAGCGTCATTGTTTGGAGAACTATAGTTCAACATAAATTTTTCTGTTCACAGATGAAGGCCGCTTACAGAGCCCTCGACGCGTTCTGCGAACTACCGGAGGACACGCGAGCGAATTACGAGCGAAATTCGCCCAGCAATCATGGTTACATCAAGCCTGGACCATCCACGTAATTATTTACTACATATTTTACGGGTGGAGTCATTGCAATTACCCAAACATTCGTTAAACAAGAAAAAGAAGAACGTTAAGAAATATTTTTATCTAGTATTATCTGAAGCCCTAAATGGCTCTCCAGCCTTCTAAAGCGTTAAACTTTCTTTTGCCCGTCCAATGCACGGTGGACATTGTCGATTACGTTCAACATTCGCGATTCAATTGAAATTTTTAATTAGATGCTCTTCAGATGCGACCGGTTGACGATACCAGTTTTCCTTTTTGCAGATACACCGACGAGAAAGAAGCCCGACATGCTTTCAACGTGACCGGAAGCGGAGGACCTCTACCGGATGGAGAAGTGTCCAACTTCAAAGTGGCAGTCGACGATCTCACGCGAGATTTCAAGCAACTGTCCGCCATGCTTTTAACTGTAATCACTTTGCCTTTTAATAGTTCTCTATGAAACAGGAAATTTATCGTTCACGGAATCACCTTATAAACGCGCGTGAAAGCAAGATTACAGTCCATAGTCGACACAAAAGCCGGTTCTCTGTAATTATACTATGTTTTTCGAAGTACCTCCATCTGTCTGGCTGTTTGGAAGGGGTATAAATATGTCTAACCATTATCCGGCTTTCGTGTCAAGCTGTATAACCTCTTTGGAAAAATTCGAGAGTCGGAAACTTGTTTAAATCAGTATTTTAAACGCATACAGTGTTCATTATACATGCGACAGTATTGTATGCATACAACTGCTAATTGAAAATGCACAAATCCGACAGTTTTTATGCTGTGTCTTGGCTCCACGCTTTCATTATTAGGTGATTGTAAAAGTTCGTGCCCGATTTGAATGTAAAACACAATTTTATTAATCCACCATTTTCTACAATTGTCTCTGAACATTTTACAAGCTGGTACATTCTATTTTCACAAAGACTGTCTTTGAAAATCGGGCACGAACTTTAGAGTATTTTGCAGTAAAACTCTTTAGAGCAATGAGTCCAGAGAGTCAGTCAGATTTGGCAATCATTTGCTACCACTTTATAGAGGTACAAGGCACATTCTTATTTTCATAGTTTAACTTTTAAGTATTCTTTTCGCTTCCGAAGCTCTAGAAGCGTTACTTTAATAAGGCAGACCGGTTTAACTGTAAGTAACCCTGTAAACCAATCTGACTGGCAAATGAACTAACGCGATTGGTTCCTTCGGTTGCTTTACAGCCGTCATTAGGTACTATAAAGTAAAAATAGGGGCCAATGTATGTGATGTATGCCTTATAGGCTCTGGCCGTGGGCCTAGAGCAATCACCTGACTTCCTGAGCTCGAAGCATTCGCGAATGCTGGAGTCCGGCAACGAATCCATGCTTCGTCTACTTTACTATCCACCACTTGGTGCACCAGCGCCAGGACTGGCTCGTTGCGGCGCCCATTGCGACTACGGAACTCTCACCTTAATAGCTCAGGTACTAACGTTTTGCTAAAACCGTCACGCAAATATAGAAATAGAGAAAATTAAACTAGAAGTTGGTAATCCAATTTTTATCAAAGTCCGCATCCTGTTACTAAACTTAGTTAAAACATCCGGCGACACACACTGTACTATGTACACTGTGAGTGACTGTATATAGTCAATTTGCGTGTTTTAAGAAAGTCGAGTACAGTAAAAAGAACATATTTATGAATTAGATTTAATTTTACATGATGCGTCCGAGCTAAGAGGATATCTACAAATGTTTCGACTTCGTTTCCAGGACTGCGAGGGTGGTCTGGAAATACAAACTCCGCACGGGGAACGGTGGGCACGCGTTGGACATCTTCCGGGCGCCATTTTGGTGAACACTGGCGACATCCTGGCAAACTGGACCAACAATCAACTTCCAGCGCTGAGACATCGCGTCGTTGTGCCCGAACATTGTGGGCGAGGTCGTCATTCCATTGCTTTCTTCGTGCACCCGGACGACAATACACCCATCGAGCCTTTAGACACCAAAATCACGATACCTAATCAAGAACCAGCGCCGTGTCGTTTGCAGAAGAAAAAACGCGGCGTACTGACAGCGTATCACCATCTGCAACGTCGACTTCGAGAAACTTATGCCTCTTAACGTTACCGAGGAACATATAATGTTTTTCCCCGCCTCGAGCCTAAATGATCTTAGTAACATTATCATTGACCGTTAAAAACGAGCGACGTGACACACATAGTGATGATAGAGAGAGAACAGCATATGATTGACCGTATTTTGATCATGAAATCATAATCCACGCCCCGTTCCAAACGAGACAGAATTCCGTTGATAACTTGTAAGAAGCTGCGAGATATGTTGCATCACAATGGCAATAATAAAGAAATTTGTACTTACAGTTTGTAACAAAGGCATTTTATACGAGTGATTTAGATTTCCCAGTATAAAGAAAAAGGGATAGACGTATTTTCTTTTATTTTATATTTAAAAGATACTGTTTTTGTAATCATTTGCATACCAGAATATCGGCTTAGAAACCGGGATCCCAGTTGAGCGTTTGATGCATTTTTCGTAGCTTGAAACAGACTAGAGTATCCCCGGGTTGGAATATCAAGGTCGGATCGTCCAATCGAATACCACATTCGACGTTCTCTTCTATTTTCAACACCTCGTCTTTCAAGTGTCTCATTGACACCACTCTTCCTGCGAGAAAAGTATTCACATATTATAATTTGATTCTTGACTGACACGCGTACTATACAAGTATTATTTTAATGTTCACTAAGTAATCGAGAGAAGCGAAAAATAAAGATGAAACGACAATTAATGTTGCCTTTTTCTATCTTCATTTCAAAACAAGAAAGACTGTCTTATTTACAAAGAGTCGCGGAAGCAAGAGCTTCAAGCGCATATCCTTTAAAAGTGTTCGTACCTAGGTTATTTGAAAATTAATTGCGATGTTTCTTTGTCCTGTACTCGTGTAAACTATACTATAAACCTCCGATACAAAAGCTTTTATACTTGACCATGTGAAACAAAGTATTTGAATGCACGGTTTCGCTGTATTGCTTTCGTTGAATACGATTCGGTCGAAAGATTCAGGCCGATTTTGAAAAGTTCATTCGATCTTACATCTTCGATTTCAATACGATTGTACCACAATTTACAAATTTTTAATAACTATTGTATTACTATAATTTACTTACCTGTATAGATAATTTCGTTTTTCCTAATTACATGGTACATTTCAGATTTTTCGAGAACGCCTTTTGTACAACGACAACCAGCAACCTTTACTTTTTTCTTTTTCTCATTAATTTGAAATTCTTGCAACACACTGGCTTCGCCTACGTTCAGTGCAAAAAAGAAAGTCATTAATAATATTTTACATATGAACAGGAATTTTATTATTTTTGTACGCAGATATATTAAAGATACCTAACACTTCTTCGACATCAACTTGAGGTAATATATTATTAATTTCTTGTTTAATATCATCCACAAGTTTATATATCACATTGTAGTTTCGAATTTGTACCTCTTTCTTAGCTGCTTCGTCTTCTATCCCACGAGATACGTTCACATTGAAACGATAAATAATGGCTGAAAATATATAAATTGTACAAAACAATGCATTACATTGTACAGTGTAAAGATATTTCAAATTAAGTAGTATATCTCATCAAAAATCAATAATATGTATGGCTCTACTATCTTTTCTTTTTATAGGGAATCTGAAATTTTCAAATCCGAATTTCTTTCTACGCTGTTTTTGTATTCGTGCATAATACTGATTTAGTTATACCAACATCGGAAATAATACTGTATTTTTCTGAAGTAGTATACATATTATCATAATTACCGTTAAAAGTCTCCGCTAATTCTACATCGGACTCGGTAACAGCCCCCACACCATAATGAACAACATTTAATTTACATAAATTGTCCTCTGTATACGTATCAAAAATATTTAAAATTGCTTCAACACTGCCAGCCACGTCACCTTTTATAATACAATTAACTTCTAAACCTTTTTTTTCCTCTTTTTTCACGGGCTTGGATGTTTTCAATGTTTTATACTTAGGATGAAACCTTCCAAGTGCCCACTTCATATGCAGTTGACGTTTATATTCCTGTCATTGTAAACCATGTATAAGTGACTTTTGAAAATATTGTGTCTCCGAAAGCTCCGTCAGATTTTAAAAATGGAAATTTTTGAAATCAAAAACAATCATTCACTAGCTGTTTTCAGATAGACAGATGATGACTGATGTAATAATTACATGTTGACAGATGAATAGACCATGTATAATTTGAGTGTATTACCAAAAGATGTTCCTCGTGTTTTTTATTAGCAGCATCCTGATGCTGCTTAGCCAGAGATTCATTATGAACAGATTCTCTATAATTTAAAGCCGAGTGCAAAGCTTGCTCATTTTGCGCTTCTAATATCTCAGCTCCAACCGGAGGTAATTCTCTCCAGCCAATAATTTGTACAGCTTCCGATGGTTTGGCTTCCAAAACCGTACGACCGGTCTCATTAAACATGTTTCTCACTTTGGCCCATGCTAATCCTGATACTGTCAAAGCAAATTAATTCATTAAAACTAAGATAACAAATGATGAAAATATATCTTATGAAAACGATAACACAGTCATCTTTTACTAGGGGTATGCGAGAACCCGAAAATGTCGGGTCGGGATGGGTCGAGAATTTTATTCGGGATCAGAACGGGTTCTCGATAATTTAGGGATTTCCGAGAATTTTCAAGATTCCCAAGTATTTTTGGGAACCCGACCCGGATGGATACCTTCCCAACCGTCGGTTACCCGACATTTTCGTGTTCTCACACATCTCTATTTTTTTTTACCTAACAAGCAACCTTTCCTCAAAGTTCCACGTTTAATTAAAGCTGTTACCAATTTTCCACGACCCGTGTGATTAGCACATTCAATAGCAACGGCCTCCACTAACCCAACAGGGTCTCCTTTCAAATTCATTAATTCAGCCTGCAAGACTATAGCTTCTGTCAAAGTTTGTAAATTACTGCCCTTTAAAGCTGATATGTTGATGCATTGCACTTCTCCACCAAGATCTTCGACTACAACGCCATGCTCTGCGAGCATCTGTTGCGTTCTTTTCTAAAACAAAAATTACATATATAAAGTTCGTGGAACTCAATTTTCACTGTTTACCATGCAGGTCCATCAAATATATATTACAATGTCTGCAGTAGGTTTGTCAATTTTGTTGATGGCTACAATAATTGGAACTTTCGCATCTCTTGCCATTTCTATACTTTGCAGAGTTTGTTCCTTCACCCCATCATCAGCTGCTACTACCAATACTACAATATCTGTTGCGTGTGCACCTCTGTATCGCATAGCAGTAAAGGCAGCATGACCAGGTGTATCTAAAAATGTTACTCGTTCTCCAGTCTTCAGTGTTACTAAAAAGATAGATTTTACCGTTAATATTTATAACTTTCTATCCCCAGTATTTATATTATGCGTACCATCAAAAGCTCCTATATGTTGCGTAATTCCACCAAATTCTGCATCAACAACTGATGTATTACGTAAGGAATCCAGTAAAGTAGTTTTACCATGGTCAACGTGTCCCATGATTGTTACCACTGGGTGTCGTCGTACTAATACAGATTCATCAGCTGGAGGACTGTACAACACTTAGTAATATGATAGGAAAAATTTTAGTAACATAAAAGTATTGATGTTACACTACCTTCTAACAATGTCCTTATATTTTTGGTCTTCAATATGTATGCCTGGTCTTACAATAGTTTTAGCTGTACAACCTAGTTTTTTCACAACGTCAGCTACTAGAGTAGAGTTTACTAACATAGTGTTTGGATTACTATATCTTGATATACCAATAATATTAAGAACATTTATTACATCTGCAACACTTCTATTGGCAGAAATGGCTAATTCTCTTATCGTTATATGTTTCCATACTTCTACCACAGGAAGCTTTTTCCGTAATGGTCGTTTAAGTGCATACTCTTGTAAATCTTTTTCTTTCAACATTTTCTAAAAATTAAATGTATCATATTCTTTGTCATAGAAGCAAACAAATAACAAGAATATGAATGACTTAAAACTATACCGTTCCTTCCTTAGTCACCCTTTGTTTATAATACACTGGTGTACTGTGGTAACATTGATGCTGGATATATGATTCGTGCCATAACTCTATCATCAATTGTCTCGATGAACTACAAAGATTACATAAAAATTAAAGCTGTTCATTACGAATGAAGCTCCGTTCATAGATTGTTTGAAAAAAGTACTCATTTAGGGAAACAACATGATTTAGAAATGTTTATCAAACTTTTAAGTTAATATTTTAAATAAAACTTTAACATTCACTTCTGAAACTAGGTTATTTACATTAAAAATTACAGTGATTATACTTCTTATTGATTCACACAGATGCATGGCTATGTAAATATTCTGGGCATTCAAAATATATAAGTTCTTGTAATTCATATTAAAGATTAAACTCACATAAATCGAGCATATGATCTACCCATGGAAGTTGCCATGTTTACTCATTTGCTGATTTGTGGGTAGTTGCAGTGCTGACACCTGGCTTTTCTCTGCCTTGGACTTTTGCACAGATACAGGTCTGATCAGCTCTGATACAGACTGATACAGACAGAGCGGAAATGAGAGTGCTCCTCACTTTTCTATAGAACCTGCATCATCTTTTTAGCCCGGAACAGAGCCTGCATCAACTGTTTAGCCTGGACCAGAACCTGCATCATCTTTTTAGCCTGTATTAGAACCTGTATCATCTTTTAGGCTGGATCAGAGCCTACACAGAAGAGCCTCTCTTTCAACATAGAAGCAGTATTCACTCTGGCATTATTTGGAATTCGCTGCTAATGATGCAGGTTCAGGTCCAAGCTAAAAATTAGACTAGGGAGCCGCACTATACTATCCCGGACGTGAGCACTCTCATTTCCTCTCTGCTTATACCTCGTCTATGGTGCAATGAATTTGTCTGCCTACAGTTCTGAATTACCGACTCTGCAGAAAATGCTCTGGTACGATAGCGGACTCTACCGAAAAAAATGGACTCCCGCCGTCGGTTGTGGAACTAATAATGTGGAACCATCACTGATCTCAAATGCCAACATCGCTAAACGTGCCGCGCTCGCATTCGAAAAAGAAATTGTGTCGAAAAATTGTTTCATTGCCACAGCCATTAGCTCGACGTGATCGTCGATTTTTAATATTTTATAGAGCAATTGGTAAAATCTTTGCGCAACAAAATATTTTAAATCGAGAATCACACCGATTGTCCAGGTCTCACCACGTGGAGGTTGCTGTGAGAGAGACCCGCCCACCCACTTAGTATTTCTATTCGTCCCACCCGACGGAAAGTTAACAAAATTACAAAATATAAAAAAAAATCATAATTTTGTAGATACTCTCCCTAATACACATTTGACAGTGCTCTACTTTCGACCACTGTGCAAACGAATGCCAAGAAGAGCTAATTGCAAAGCCTACCCGTCCGAATTACTACCTGCCTATTATAAAATCTAATTTTTTCCCCCTGCCTGCATCTTTTCTGATTTTGTCTTTTTTCTGTGTAACCCCCATACATTTCCTACCTAACAAGTGTTTTATATTTTAATTATGTGTGTACCTAAGTGTGTAGTGGGTAGCTAACCCTTTGCTGAAATGAAAATTCAATGAATTAAATAGAACATGCACGAACACATACGACACAACATGCAACCATGCACAGATAATAATTACATAAAACAGTATAACTCTGTGACAATCACGAACGATTAAAGGTATTTGAATTATCAAATTACTCTTAAAGTTAAATTTTTTACCTTCGTGGTAACCTTGGTTTTACCTTTGTTTCATTTTTTAATAATCAACGCATAACCAACATTATGCTCATCCTGAGAACAATAAGTAGTGGGTAATAATTATACCTGTTCTCATGTGGCTTACCACTACCTCCTATCAGAAAAACAAAATATCTGAAACAAACTTAATTTTAAATTAGCACATAAAAAAAAAGAAAATAAATAAAAAATTACACATTTGAAAAATAGCATATTTTAAAAATAACACATTTTAAAAATAACATTTCAAAAATCACACATTTGTATATTCAACGTTCCAAAAAAACAAACGCGAACAGTGCATTTTCATTCGTGACGTTAATTTAATAAATATTATAATACGTAAAACTCCCGTGCACTTTAATTTTTGTACGCAACACTATATTAATTCTCAATTATCACATTAAAAAAAAATGTTAAAAAATGACATTTGAAAAATCACACAATTGAAAAATAGCACATTTAAAAAATAGTACATTGCAAAAATAACACATTTGAAAAATAACATAATAAATGAATCATCATTTATAGTTATTTTATTTGTCTTACCCTGTCAAGGGATGAAATATCTGAAACAGACTGAATTTTGTGTTAACACATGAAAAAAAAATTAAAAAAAAAACATACATACACAAAACAGTTGTCCACTCGTTATATTTCAAACAAACGCGCGAGTGGACTATTTTTGCGCAACGCTACTCTAACAAAAATGTACAATTGAATACCTCCAAACAACGCGAGCAGTGCATTATCTACCGCGACACTATTTTATTTTTTTCAGAACAACAAATTCCCGTGCACTCTCATTTCTTTTTCCGCAACACTATATGGAATCGCGATAGCAGCCATTTGAATTAATGGGGAGGGAGCCAAGCCGAATCATTCTTTCGCAACGCTAGTGTCTACAAACAATAAATAATAAATATGTCGAAACAAACGCGAGCAGTGCATTATTTGTCGGGACACTAATTTATTAAATTCGATAGAGAAAACTCCCGTGCACTTTAATTTCTTCATACGCAACTCTAAAGGGGAAGCAATGGCTGCGGGTGTTTAGGGGCAGTCACACCGGCTGCGGGTATTCAGGGGCAGCCATACCGGCTGCGGGTGTTCAGGGGCAGCCACACCGGCTGCGGGTGTTCAGGGGCAGCCACACCGGCTGCAGGTGTTCAGGGGCAGCCACACCGGCTGCGGGTGTTCAGGGGCAGTCATAGGGTGCAGTGCGGCATTTCAATTATCGCAACTCTAAAAGGCGGGATTTTCTACGGTTTGCATATTGAAAAACTTTCATATTAAATCGATTCGAATCTCTAATTCTTACTATATCACGCGAGCAAGGGACTATAATACTTTGCTGTCCCGACTATTATTACAGATTCGGACATTGCAAAATCAGTTTTGCACGGCGCAATGAACACTAAGTTCCATCTCGACAAAACTACTGCACGGTCTACGTAAAGATACCTCATCTTTTACCTTACGGGCCGACGAGGCGTTCGATACGCTGTACATACACATCGTGTATGTCTACTAACGCGATCGAACCACTACGTTGAAAAAATACATGCTTTGTGAAACGCAGTGGTAGATTCCCTGCATTTAGCGCTCACACACCATCAAATGGCCAAGGCACACGTCGCTACGTTCAGGTGAAGCTACAGTGATTTCCGTCATCGTAAGTCACGCCAACACCATGGCTCCCACCGCATTAGATGCTAATACAATGGTCACCATGACATTGTCGTGCGTACCACCACAGGGTGACGTAACTTAATACGTCTTCTTTTTGCGTATGGTATTTTCGTACGACAACGGATACACTTGTTCCATTGGTGGAACGGCAAACGAGTCGTGTGTTAGGGCACACCGCGCGGAATTTAACGTAGCAACGTGCACCGTGATTTTGAGCTAACTGCGACCTGAGAACGTACCAATACGTTTCTTCTCGACGCGTAGTGGTCCGGTGGACGCATGCTCCACGTTTTGACGGTAGCAAAAATTCTAAACTTGAAATATAAAACTCGAGCAGTATAACTCGAAAATCTAAACAACAAAATCTCCGGAATTCAATGTTCGCGTGCTTTGTGCGCTACCGACTCTGCAATGTTAATCGTCTACTTTTATATACGCGGTCGCGAGTCTAATCATTAAACCTTATGTTTTGCGTTATCCAATATGCACGTTAATCCCGCCTTAAGACAACGCGTTGGTATTTTTCGCAACGCTAAGACAATCGCGACAACAAATTCTCGCAACGCTAATTTCTCAAACAGAAATAGTGTTTTTATCGATTGATTCGCGGCATGCAGGAAGAACGACAAAGTCTACTAGTGGAGAGACCCGGTTCCTCCACTATCTCACTTCGTCATTATCAAAAACGGTGGCTAAGCAAATTCTGTTTTATTTCTTCGCTACGCTAATTCAACCCGTTGTGATTCTCTCGCAACTCTAATCGAAACCGCGAATGCCTGCGCCACACCAGGCAGAGCCGTTTCGACTGCGTAGACCACTTTTCCAGTGGTTCGTTGCAGCTCGAGCATGGGCGCCTGAAATGTCGAAAAAGACTCGAACACAAACGCGTTCTCTTTTTACTGCGCAAACGCTAATTCAACGAACAGAGGATCCAAGAAGAGACTACTACAAAAATTCTTATATAATCTTCATATCTTAAAAATTGTTTCAAGCAGCAATCAAAAAGAAAATGAAATGGAAATCGCGATTCAATTCGCAACGCTAAACTATAAACAATCTGGATCGCGATTATCTCCGCAACACTAACTTTGATGAAAACCTCTGTTCAAAATCGATTAATGCAACACGTGTTTGTTTCTCGCAACGCTACTGCAAATCGCGGATGTGTCCATCTCGGCTGATCGTTGGGGCGGCGAGGCCTGCCCATGCATACAACTAACTACTTCTACAACTACTTCTAGTATTTCTACAGACGAGTACAGTGACGAGGTGGTAACGAAGAAACGACATGCAGTTGCTGCCCTCTTGAGTGACTGTTTGTCGGGCCTCTTCTTTTTCTTCGCGGTCCGCCGAACAACTGAAACCCTAAACGTGCTCGCAGGGAAAACGATCGACGACTTCCGAGACGAGTGACGAGTCTCGGGAGAAGCCGATCGTTCCTCTGGTGCGATCGAGCAGGTGCGCAACGTTTCGAGGCCCTAATCCGCGCGCGTTCCCGTCCGCGTCCGCGAAAAGCTAAAGCGAGCTAGAAGAATCGAGTTCGAAACACATCCATCGAACGTCATGCCTCGTTCGATTTCGATTCGAGGACGAAACTTCGAGAGCTCTTCCAGGAACCGACTACCGGGCGAATCGCGGCCTACCCGAAAGAGAAAACGGTAGCCAGCCCCGGCCCCTGCCTACTTAAAATTAACGTTCACACCAACAAGGTAAGCTACCTACCTGCCTAGTCCTATATTTAAAAAATGGCAAAAAAACACAGGCACACCAACACATTCGCTACACGATTCCCATTCAGACGCCAGGGTGCAATAGCCTAATACCTAGAGAGGACGTCCCGGGACGCCTCCGACACCCTAACGTCGAAATCTCACACAAACACACTAAGGTACGTACCAGTTTTCCTGAAATCGACTGACAATGGCAGTGACCTTTGCGAGATAAATCGATCAATTGAAATAATCTATTTTGGACTCTGGGTTAAACTACGTGTGCAATTCTGAATATTAGAGATGTAGTTTTTGAGAACATTACGCGCCAACACATTCCACGAAGATCTACGTAGCATGTCACAAGATCTACAGGAATATGCGTTTTATTGAATCTAGTTTGAAGAACCGACGCAATTCCACTGCCTAATCACACACACACACAAGTGGAAAATACGTCGTGCACGATACACTAACCATTGTCAATCGCCACATATATGTTATTAAAACAATATTCCATGTGCCCGTTGCTCTCACCCTCCCGAGTAGCGCCTGGGCACGCGAGAGGATTCGAGCAACGAACAGGGAACCTTAATATCCTGAAAATCCTAACTAAAAGAATTTGTTAGATTCTGTACGAGCTAATTTTTATGCATTCTTGCAAAAAGACTCTATTTAAAATTCAAAATATAATCTCAAATTATGAATAAAATATTGAATTATTGAGAAAACTAATACAAAACTTTAATTGTGAAGCATAGAGATTGAGAAAGATTTTAATTTATTTCATTTATATATTTGCAATCTTTAATGAAATATTAGAAAAACCCTCGGACGATCCTTTCAACAAAGCAATGTTTCGAAAAGAGTACTATACTAAATGTAAAGTACTCGTGAAAATAATACAGTTTTTTATGTGCGTGTTTGCTTTGTTTCGAGGATCTATCCGTCGCGAATCGTCTTTTTGCACGTAAGATCTACTGCTTCCGAGCAATTCGAATTTAAAAATTTTTTAAATAAATAATTATCTTGATGGCAGAAAGAGACTTCATTTCGTTTTGAATAAATTCTGAAAATAAATAGTTATCTTCATGATAAAAAATGACTCTAGTAATCGTATACCAAATTACGGAAGATTTTTATCTTCTCGAAATTTAGCGATACCATTATCGAAATGGTAATTCAATGGTAATTAAATGTTGTTTCATTTAAGAAAAACGCGACGTACAAAAAGACCCTACCTAGCTAGGAAACAGATTACCACCCGCGGGAACGCTTGGCGTTTCCGCGGTCACTGTACTCGTCAAAAACAATTTCTACTGATCAAATATAGGAAGAAAAAAGACAGTTGTTTTTTCACTCACTACTTGTTGGGAGGCGAGAAAGCTGCGTTAGAGTCCTGGAATCAAAGAAAGAAACAATATTAAAAAATCGATTCTTACAATTCCATCGTGGGATAAAAAGAGTCTATCTAAACGATTTTCAAAATAAAAAAAGCAAAGCGGTGGAAACGCATCGTTGCCTCGAATTTTTAGTTTGTATCTCTATGATATGGAAAATTTATTTAACCTCTAGACTAGTACCGTCTAGGCTGTACGATATTTCATTAATAATTTGAAAAGAAAATATTCAATGAGATAGTTTAACACGTTGACTGCCATGTCACCCATATGTGGGTGACGGAATTATTTGTCCAGGTTTTAAAATGAATTTTTACGTTAATATATTCATTGTACCAAATTTGATTGGGATCTGTAAAATGCAAGAAAGGTGGAGGACTACTCAATATCGTACATTTAATTGTTTTCAATTTTTATTTCATTAAATAACTCACTTTGATTTTAGGGAATTTCTGAGGTTTCTAGTGTGGCAGTCAAAGTGATAATTGAAAAGATGTCTTGCTACTTACATTCTCTCCCCCTTGAAGGAGGCACTACACGTTGGCTCTGAATCTGAGCTGTCGATGAGGTGAATTACGTTAGTCTTAGTACCCTTGTTTCCAATGTATTCGAAGCGCATTATCAACAATTTCTGTTTAATTGGGTAGAGGCGAAACGAGACGGTTAGCGACTGGGTTTCCAAGCCCATAGAATCCACCCCGGATTCAGACGCGTGACAACACCACCCACCTGCCTGGTCGTCGTAACGCCAGGACAGATGCGCCCCTTCGCTCAAAACGTTAGTTCAACTCGCGAGTATACACTCCACGAGCTGGCCGCTTTGAGTATAGACCGGAGCCTAGTAACGCTGGCTTTACTGCCAGAGATGGTGGGCCGCGGCCTTATGCTGCGAGGTCCCCTACATGAAGAGTAGGTGCGGACCTCCACCGTCTCGATCGGACTTCTCCACTTTGCGATAGAAAAATATTCTAATCTCCAAGATAACGTAAACTCTGAAGACATCGGAAACAAGGGCGGCTAACGTAATCATTGAAAGTTGGTGTTCTTCTCGAGTTACAGCAACCTTCAAAATAGAAATACGAGAGTTAAATAGAATAGAATTCGTTTAGAAACATACCACAAATATACAGGGTGCGGCCGGACCAGGTGGTACAACCGGGCAGGGGATGATTCTACATGTAAAAATAAGTCGGAAAAAACGAATAACAATTTTTCGTTCGACGCCTCGTTTTTGAGAAAACCGATTTTGAAAATGCAGCAAATACGTACATATGTTATTAGCTAGGAATCGTCTGACGCGTCTGACCATGGCCAACCAATTCTACTTCGTGCATATACAGATCAAAGAGAGGGTCTTTAAACTCGATTTTCTCGAAAACCAGACGTCGAACGAAAAAATGTTATTCCTTTTTTTCGACTTAGTTTTAATGTAGAATCATCCTCTGCCCGGTTGTACCACCCGTCCGCCCACACCCCGTATACAATGCAATCAACAATGGATTAATACAATGGATTCATAAAAAAATATTAAAAAAGGCCGAAAAGATTAGGTTTGAAAAAGTTATTTGAATTGAATAATCGGAGAAAATAAATTAATGATAAGAAACTAAAAAAATTAATGAAAAGACAAACGCGACCAGTGCATTGTTATTCGTGACATTACTTTAATAAATATTATAGCATGTAAAACTCCCGTGCACTTTAATTTTTATACGCAACTCTATATTAATTTTAAATTAGCACATGAAAAAAAAATTAAACAAGAATGACACATTTGAAAAATAGCATATTTCAAAAATAACACGTTTGAAAAATGACACAGTTGAAAAATAACACGTTTGAAAAATGACACAGTTGGAAAATGGCACAGTTGGAAAATGGCACAGTTGGAAAATGGCACAGTTGGAAAATGGCACAGTTGGAAAATGGCACAGTTGGAAAATGGCACAGTTGGAAAATGGCACAGTTGGAAAATGGCACAGTTGGAAAATGGCACAGTTGGAAAATGGCACAGTTGGAAAATGGCACAGTTGGAAAATGGCACAGTTGGAAAATGGCACAGTTGGAAAATGGCACAGTTGGAAAATGGCACAGTTGAAAAATGACACAGTTGAAAAATGACACAGTTGAAAAATGACACAGTTGAAAAATGACACATTTGAAAAATAACAGATATTAAAAATGTGACTCACAAAAAAATATAAAAAAAAGGTAGAATCGTGATTAAACAATACGGCAGAAACTATTGATAGCTGATACAACAAATATATACAATTCAATAATCAATGGATTCACACAATGGACTCATAAAAAAATATTAAAAAAGGTCGAACCGCGATTAAACATTAGAATTAAATAATCGAAAAATTTCAGTATGAGCTTTAAATTTGCTCGAAAGTAAATCAATGATGGATTATTATTAATTTTTCAGGAATAATTTCAAAAGAAAACGTCCAATAACAAAGTTTAATTGGAAAGATGTACTGGTACTCACATATTCTCTCGAAGAAATCTCGTTGTATCTCGAACTCGGCTATCGATATTGTATCTCGATCGAAGCCTATTTTTCCCCTCAGGCTCTATGACAGAAAGAACAAATGCAATGAATTTCAATCGACCAGCCGTCAATGTAACAAATCCGAATTAATAGGAAATAAATAGTTCAAGTTGAATATAAATTCAAAATTAAATTGAAGCGAAATTAAATAAACCTGATTTCTCTCGCACGAGACAAATTTAAATACGATTTATCGTCACACGACGCAACAGTAAATTATCGCGAGAAGGCAACAACACGATAAATTGAAATCAATGAAAAATAAATAATTCGCTTGAACACGGTATTAATTTCAATAAAAATTCAGATAAATAATCTTGACTTCTACCGAATGATAAAACGTAGAAACGGTACGTACCATTTGAAGATCCTTGTCTTGCGTCGTAATATTTGCTGCGTATCGGTGAGAACCGACGCGGTCGACAAGGTCGAAGGGTGGTTCGGAGATAACGGAAAACACGTCCTATCACTTCGACTTTCGTTATTAAAATGAAGTCGCGGTCGGATCATCGCGACCGCGAGGGTTCGAGTGGTGGTGGGGGCCAGAAGGCCCGAATAATGGGCGCTTATACAACATAATAGAACATCTGGTGACGATTGTTCCCGATGATCGGCGATCGCCTCCGAATTGGGATCGGCGATTGTGACGTCACCGCGTCCACTAAATACGTCGCACGATCGAGATTCTTACCTGTTTAATACTTTCTTACGTACATTTCTAGGAATTTTTTCGTCCTTGATATTAAAAATTTATCGAAATCGAGTAGTACAACAGGACGACAAGCCAAAAGATGGAAAATTTTTCGAAATCAAGTAGTACAACTCGGAGATAAGGAAGGGAAAATAATTTTTTTGCTACACAATAATCGTTGTACAAAAGTTTATTGCAAAGATAAAGATATTGTACGAAAATAGCGTATAGAAAATTAAAAATGACGTTGTGGTCATCCTCGGCTCACAAAGAGGATCAAGAAAGAAACTCGAAGAATGATTGATTATTAGTTTAGTGTAAATACACAGATGACAATAATTTTACGCAATGAAATCGTCGCCATTAAAATATAATGAAACGGGGAGATATTGAAGCATCGAGAAGAAAATGAAAGATTGTTTTCATAAAAAATTATTAATATCAACGTACTATGTTTTCTTATACCTTCTCTTAATAGATTTTACATTGCACAACTATACCGTTTGCAGCTGATGGGCCACCGTTACGTTTTCATGCGAGTACAAGAAACTTTTAGTGAATAATCCTGAAATTGTTTACACAGTTTTATTTCCATTTCGAAAACCTGAATTGTTATAATCATGTTCGGGAATCTTCAAACGTGTGTATTAACAGTGTAGCGTCTCCCAATATAAATCCCGTCTAGCTTGTTCGCAACAATTAACAACGCTTGGTTGAAACGAATTGAACGAGTGAATGAGTCAACACTTCGTATATGTTTAAACTTAACAACGCATCATAATACTTCGTGTTCTCTCTATCGTGATTTTCCGAGTTCTGTCGATTCTAGTTGTGTTCCGTCTATTGCCAACTCTACGCAACGCCTGAACGGACAGATAGAAAAGCTAGAGGACCACATCTATTCGTTCATGAAGTACCTCCTCCAGTTCTATTCGATGCTTGTACGTAATACGGAGAAAAACGCCATGGAACTTTTTACAATCTTAAAAGAAAAGAAATTGAGAAAATTTTCTCTGTAAAAAAATTGTGATACAGTGAATTCTCTGAAGCATATATGTCGCCGAGGTATGGCTGATATATGTCGCGAAATTATCCCCACTACCGCTGGGTATGCCCCGTGAGGGGCCAAGAAGCTCGAGAGACTTTTTCTATGTTCGGCGCGGATCAAAGAATAGTGTCTCCTGAACAATACACGACACTGGCAAAGCCCGTGTTCCTGACATATATCGAGAATTCGCTGTATTGCTGTTTTTACAGAATATGTAAAAATTTATCATCGTACAAATGACTTCTCCTATTTTTTATTGACTAATAGAAACAAACGGTTCTACTTACTTCGCTAAAACCAAAAAGCGTGAATTTATAGAATTTCCCAGCCATTAAATACTGCGCTTGTTGTCCGTTCAATATACAGATTACCAAAGATTTTCTGTCACGGGCTGCAATGTCTGTCCAATCAGTGTCGTAAAACGCATCACCTACGTTCAGCGACTAAATATTATAGTTATTTCAATATTAGTGTACAGTTTACACAAATGCTGGAACATTATTAACAATTAGACTACGGATATTTATCCAAAATCAAAATTTTCCACACTCATTTCAAGAAACAGGATTATACAGGTTTCATACAGGTATCTCCTTTTAATAATCAATTTCGTCACGCGAGACTAACACATATGTATATGCACATTATTAAAGCTTCATCTTCATACTGTTTTGTATTTCATCTTCTGATTTTTTTCGTAAAATCCGCAGTTTATTTATTAGTTACTATTTCGAACAAAGTGAAATATGAAGGGATAAGCTGACTTTTGAAATGTCTAAATATCGACACGTAAATTAATAAATGTAGAAATACGAACCTCGTATGTGAGCTGCTCGCCAATGTAACAGTACAAATACAACCAGGCTGCCACAAGGACGGTATACAGACAAAAATTAAGGAAAGCTGCCGTATCTTTTCCAAGTGTCTGTGTAACGTAAAACATATTCACGTAATACATTTTTACTGTACCCTCGAAAAAGTATACATTTTTGCTTTTCTATTAACTATTCCCACAGTAGTATCTTCGTAACTGTCGTGCGAGTCTCACCGATACTCGACCCCTCGCTGGATCCCCCCAATGGTGGGGATAAAATTTTCACAGTTACAGTAGAGACCTTTCTGACAGTTACGGAGATAATACCGTATACTTTTAAATCGCATGTTTCTATTTTTTGATGCAGACACCGATTGTGTTCCTGTTCATAATTTAGACCATCATGCCAATTTTCACAACAGTTGTCGTGGTCCTGAAGCAGTATAACTAATCTCGTGGCTACTTTGTATTATTTTCTATGCAACGTGTTAATGTGCATATGTGCTTGAAAGAGATTCTACTACGTACGATTAACAGCACGTATATAGAAATGCCCAATCTGAAGCTACAGTTCAGATATTCTATCAGAAGGATATTTTTAAAACAGTCATTTAGAAAACCTGACAACCTGAAACACACACACACACACACACAAATAAAATTATTACGAAATGTAGATTCAACACGAGCGTACACTCAATTCTGCGACTAGCTGTGAGTGACATTTTAGCCCCGTATTGTTACCTTCGAGCAATCAGTCTAATTTACGTACTCACTCCGTCAATTCCAGATGCTCGATCACCATCGCTCTTATCCTCTGCCGGAAATGCGCCGGAGATTTCGTCAGGGACATCCGAATTCGACAGGCCAACATCGACAATCTTGCGCAAACGTGTAACGTCGAGGTGGCGATGAGACTAGCTTCTGCTGCATGACACATCGACGCATACGTAGCAGGTAGCTGGCAGATGTATATCAGAGTGTACAATTTAACGTTGTAGTGGTAGTCGAAAAACATGTGACAACGAAATGGTAACACGAACGGACGTGTGTTGTTCTCCGCATCTGCAACAAGGTTGTTACTCGAGAAAAACACGATTATCTCCGCCAGGCTTCGGAATAAATCAACTGGACGAATATTCGATACCTGTGCGAGGTTGGACCAGCAAACCTATCAAGGGCCGAAGGTAGTACAAGACAATGGTTGAGCCCGTAGTCATTGACACGAATTTGCTGACACTAGTGGCGATGATGTTGTACTTTTGATACAATCGCTTCTCCTCGTCGTTCTCGAACAACATCGAGCCATTCATTTCTTTTTGGATCTTCTTGATCACCATGATCAGCTTTTTGTTCGTCCGGATCAGAACAAGCGAGATCAGCATCGAAAGCACGAAAGGCCATTCCGTCGCGCCCGTGAAGAACGATTGCAAATCGTGCAGGTTATCGTACACGTCCCAAAGCTGCATCATCACCAGAAAGAATATATACGAGATTGCTAGCTTGAACCTTATAGGGTTGCGTTGATGCGGTAACACACTGCCAATGGAGAATGGTATTCGACTGTACACGAAGGAGTCTTTGATTACGATCGTGTCGCTGCTCTGCAACATTTTCAACAAACACGCGTGAGAAACGCAACGTTAATTACTTCGCCCACCGGCGATGATCTAGCCCAGTCCCGTTCTACTATGACAATACTATGAAAGTACTATGACAATATTTTTCTCGCTGACGTCACATTGCCCTCGGCTGTGCCCGCGGGCATCGGCGGGCTCCCTTGCCCACCGGAAGGCTTGCTGAACGGGACTGGTCTAGTCTTTGAGTCGTTTAAAACTCTTCGAAAAGTAATTTCGGAATTCCGCGACATTTATCATCCAGGCCTCGGCGACACATATCGCGAATTCACTCTAGATCTTTTATTACTCCGTAGGCAAAAAGGACAAGACCTTAAAGAATCTATTAACAAGCTTCCGGTAGGTAAAGCGTTAACATTAACATTGTTACATACGAAACGCCTGTCCGCTAAAGCAATTCGAATTTCCATTTGCGCGATTCATTTTCTTTGAACAATGATTTGATTTCTGTCATTGAATTTCCTTGCTCGAATCTCTCCGAACTAAACCATTCTTTTTTAATAAAGTCTTCGATTTCTCAAAAATCGCTTGTTTGCGTCCAAACTGAACATGGTCCCTTTAAAAAGAATGTTATTTTATGATTCTGGCTGATCGAGACAAGCGTTTCGTACGGAACGGCCAATAGCAAATCACGCCGACTCCCTTACTGCCATCGCAATACTATTTGCTGATCTCGAAACAGAAACGACAGCAGCGTGGCAACTGTTTTTTGTGTAGTTGCAAAAAATCAGTGGACGCAGTTGGATATAGTAATTCGAGCACAGAGTAAAAGCAAGCGAAGTCACAACTGTCCCTCCGGCGAAAGTAATTATAGAGAAACTTCGCGGTACTTCGATCACTTTTTATTTGTCATGTTACTTCGTGCGCGTGATTACGTTTAATGGAGACTGCAATCAGGGGTTGGTGATCCCGATTACACCGGCAATTGTTGCACGTACATTGAGCGGCGTAGTCCTGCAATATTGAAAAGCAGAATTATTAAGTCCACTCCAACCTTACTTCAGTACGCCGTCTGTACTCACCTGCAGCGCACCTGTACCGCACCGTGGGTCTTCATACAACTCCGAATCTGTCGTCGGCCGTGTGGACAGAAAGTCGCTAACAAATCGGACATTATTGTAAATAAATAGTTGTGTTTACGGTTCCTCTTTACTGCCGAATAAAATGTGCTCATCGGCGGGGAGAAGCGAAAACCTTCGCAACAGTATAATAAAACAATACACGGTACGAAGATACTATTGTTCGGTGCACCTTCGGACGTAGAAAAGGACAGCGAAGCTCGAGTGGCCATTTATGCACCATTTGCATTGTATTTAGGTAAATGAAGGTAAGCAATAAGAAGTGACACATATCTATATGTGTATTAAATCATAAATGAATTTTCCTTTATTTTACGTCATGTTTAAGATAACAGCAAACGGCCATACTAACAGTAGTTATACTAATAAGATGGAAATAGATAAATAACAATGATGATGATAATAATAGTAATAATAATAACAATAACAATAATACACTAATACTAATAATACATGCACACAATCTTCTAGGAAATAGTTGTCATTGCATGACTATTTTCACTAAGGGTTACACAAATTCTGAATCTACATTACTCTACATTATATCCATTTCACTATCAAACATAATAAAACGTCTCAAACATTTGGCATTCTCAATACACTAAAATACTTGATAATATCTATGTGCCGATCTTCCCGCTGTAACTCGCATTATGTCATTTTACGCCTGAATGTATTTCGAGTTGATCCCTTCTGCAGCCCTCCACACCATTAAGACTAGGTTTACGGAGCATTAAAAGCGAGTATTTTACATTACTTTATAAAAATAAGAAGAATGTGTCTATCCAAGTTTTCAGCCATTTTTTAAATAATATATACCTAAGGAAGTAAGTCTGTTGAGTAATTCCACGTAGATGGATCCTCACAATCTCAATAATCGTAAATGAATAATATTAGAATCCGTCGTTTTGACGGGTCCCGTAAACCCAGTGTTAAATATTAGTTACACCATCTAGCGTCGATTTTGGTAACAGCAACTCCTGCCATTTAAGTTACAACGACAGAGGGCGCGCACTAAAAGCGACTATTTTTCGTTACTTCATAGAAAAAAAACAGAAATGTATTTAAATTATAAATCCTCTCTGATTATAATTAAAATCGTCGCTTTTAGTCCTCCTTAAACCTAGAGCTCATTTTAAATGTATGATTCTATATGCGCGCCCTCTATCCTAGAAATTGAAAGTGTAGTAATTGCAGATTGACTAGCGAGTCACTAATATCGTCGCTAGATGGTGGCATCTGACAAAAATCTGCAGCTAGCAAGATCTGCTTCCATTATTTCGCTTATCTGCGGGAACAGGTGGGTAGACCAACCGCGGTCTTGTGCAAACTTTGGTCTAATTTACCGACATTTTGCTAACTGGGATTCTCCTAATCTCAACATGGTTTTACATTTTACATGGTTAATACAGTTGACGGAACAGCAAATGTTTTAACAAGTCCATCGTCTGGCACTCTGTTTATCCACATTTCGCAAAAGTACACGAAACAGAAGGATCACAGAGGCGGCGGCGGCGGTACCAAAATGGCGGCCGGCAGAGGCTGCAGGAAAGCGTCCGGATGAAACCCAGAGCCCAATAGGTCTATCAACCACTGTCCGCGATATCCATAACGTCTTTGATAGTCGTACGAGGCTCTCGGTCCGTCCTCGGGCCTGAACACGAACGTCATCTTCTTTCTAGTGTCCGGTGTAGCCACTAATCTCAGGAGTTCCTCGATGCCGTTCCGTGGCCATTCCCAGAGTCTGCCTCCGGACAAAAGTGTCCGGAACATCCCCGTCCATCTGGACGGTGAGAAATCGAACGGCAGTGTCCTGGTCACTCGCGTTTGAACGGTCGGCTCTGCGGCTACGCACATCTGTACACTCGAATAAAAAGATGTCAAACGGTGTCAAGAACTAATGGTACTCTTTCTCCTATCGCCGAGACAGATCACTTACCGCGAATATGAATATTAAAGAAACGTAGATGGCACGCATATTTTTATTTTCTTTCTTTTTTTTTTTTTTTTTGTATGTTTAGCAGTTCTTTTAGAACCTTCGGGCAAGGAGACACGGAACAAAGTATTCGCTCGCTCTCTCATTCCGCCGGGTCACCTTTATTGTCCTCCATTCGGGGGAAGGTGTCGTGCATAGAATATCGCCGATCAATTGCTAAATTGTCATTCGACGAGCGCAATCGCAACGTAGTTTTTCAAACGCTCGCGCCCGGTGTTATCCCGGCCGACGGTATCCCCTTTTTTTACTTTCACTGGCACGTGTTGCGCCAGAGCTCAGGTAATTTCTATCTGTGCACACACGGACATCAGTAGCCGCGCCAAACGGACGTAGTTGGTATTCTGCGGTTGTCACAACGACGTTGGATCGCGTGGTCTTCTACGTGATCATCAACAGGAGGAACTGCGACATGGATTTCCATCGCAATTTGGTAGTTACACCGTTGTACAGCTATTTGACTGTTGATTTTTATGGAAAAAGAGAGATCGTCTGCATTAATTGCAAGCCAACTATTTCTTAATAACCGTAACGAGTTGAAAATAGCGCGACAGTGTTTCTGTATCCGTTAAATGGGTCGTTTAATGCAACGGCGCAAGTCAAAACATTTAATCATTTCGCTATAAATGCCTAAAATCTAGTTATTGTATTAATTACATAGTAGACAAAGGACATCGATCAGAAGTTGTGCCGTTAGTTAAACGGTAAAAGAATTGTTAGCACAAACGTTAAAAGATGTCTTATGAGGTCAGAAACAGATTTATCAGTGGATTGTACTGGAATGGTTGGAGTTAGTGGTTCGATTGAATTTCAACAATTGTCAAAAGTCTTCTGAACAGGTTTTGATACAATTAACAGGATTATAACAGAATAATCTTCAAGGACACGGTTGAGTGACCGAGGTTGCTCGAGTGGTTATTCCCCACGATTTAAATAACATTAACGATTATTTATTTCAGATGATTCTGGTATTAGTGGTGTTGACGTTTCACACGGAAAAATGCCTATCGGCCGCCGATCCTGGAGTTCTCACATTCGTAACTGATTTTATCCAACGAAACGTACTTGGGTTGCCGGTGATCCATGAGGCAAGTACTTTCTTCTGTGAAATGAAAAAAAAAAATATATAAAAAAATATTAACGAGAACGAAATGAGACACGCGACTACTCATCCGATGTATTGCATCATGCAGAAAACCGAGTGGAGTTTCGACCCGGAAGTTGGAAAGCAGAGGAGAGTCAGATACGAGCAGGAAAATGGTCGTTACGGTGAAATTGCGATCGCAAAAATCGGCATGGGTATCGGTTACGACGGACCTTGGGGAAAACCTGTATGAGAAAACGAATCTGTAAAAAGACCGATAATTTCTGAATAAACGTTAATTGATGGTAAACGTCCTGTGTCTCGTTGTTTACCGTTTTGTAGCGCATTCTATTTATTCACATGCCCACCTTGCGCTAATGTAAATCACTTAAATTTTCTCTTGACATTTCTTATTCGTAGTAACGTAATAGTACGCATAATAAATGTAATGAATTTGTTCAAAGTTCCTCCTCCTTCGTAAAAAGAACATTACTGGTGGGGGGAGTAATCTAGATAACCCTACCATACTTCTCGGCTGTGCTCTAGTTCAACAGAAATGTCAATCAGTTTGAAAAATATGTTACCGTGACACTTATACCTGTATTACGAACAATAAACAGTCGAAAGTGTGACACGCCATCATTTCCAATTATTATGTAATGTCATCCAACTAATATAATTTCTGCTCTTGCGTAACTTATAATCGAGTCTCTTAAACTTAAAACTAATCTCAATCTTCAGAAGAATCCCATCTTTCACGAATCGACCTACACGGGATAGTCTTTTAATTAGATAAAGATAATCGTAAACGATTGTGATCGAAAAAAGGATCCACCGGAAACCGAAACACGTTCTTTCTTCTTTCTTCGACCTTGAGGAATTTCAACACTGATCGCATGACCGACTGGCGTCGAATTTCGAGGAACCAGGAGGGTTGCGACCTGTTCAAGGTTCCTCTGATCGTGATATCGTTCTCGATGCCTACGTGCAACACCTGTACAAAGCACGAGTGATATATATCCCTCGTCCGACTTTCACTTGATCACGTCGAAGACGCAAACGAAGTGGAGGGGTGCACCGCGAAGAAGACGGCTAACGGATTCCCGGATAAGGCTGGCCGAAGACGCAATCAGAAAAACGGAAACAGATCGATCGTGTCAGTCGTGGTGTTCGCTTTCGGGAAGTTTTCATCACGGAGACGCTCCGTCTCGCTAATTATTGAAACAAGAAACGGTTTTTGGGTGAAGAGCTCGACGTGCACGGTACCACGCAGCGACGAACTTTCGAAACTTTCGTTCTTGGCAGTCACCGTTATGGCCGGACAGGCTTCTGTGAGTAAAATAACGCATCGAACGAAGGAAACTGCAAATGAAATATAAAATGAGAGTAAAATATAAATGCGAAACGGTTAATACGGGAATACAGCGGGCTCTGGTTAATTTTAATTGGGACGTCGGTTATTTGGGGACAAATTGGAATGCCAGTGCTATTGGAAGTCGTTTAATTGGGACTAATTATTCCGTCGAAATGCGTTACGATTAACCAGGAATCCACTGTATAAAAATGCGCGAAGGAGAATGATTTCGTTAAAGTGTCTGACAAGCTGACCCATTTTCAACGCACATGCCATCAAACGTTTCGGTTTCGCGTTCTTCTGCCATGCTTTTTGCTAGTATATGAATACCTCCTTTTTTCCAGTGTATGCAAAGCGAGTTTGATTGAAAAAAAAAAATGACGCATTTTGCAACTTGTTAACGTTGATTAACCTACTTTTCAGTGGACGACCCTGATCTTTGCGACAGTGTTTGTCGCGTTTCTTCTGGGATTAATTGCTGAGAACGAGGCAACGATAGCTCAGCCGAAAGCGCCCAATTTTCAATACTTTGAACGGTGAGGAATACAGATTGAAATTATATCGGAGTGGTGATAGTGGAAAATATTATAATGCGAAATACAAGCATTTATTCGCTCAGGACGTGGTTACCAATCATGTTTACTATAGTTAGATACTATGTAGTGCTATCGACCTTTATTCGTGCATATTTATTGCTACTAATGTTTGTATAGAGTGTCCTAGAATTCATGGTATAATAAGTTGAAAATATAGTATGTCCCAAAAATGTTGTACTTCCTTGATTCTTGAGATCATTTGAAGCAACTTTTTCCTTTACGAAAATTTTCTCCGCGGCTTTATTAAGGAATTATTAGATTAGACAATTAGAATCCGCCTGCTGTATCCGCGCTCTGATTGGTCCGTGGTTTTCGCTAATAACTCAAAGAGAAATACATTTCTGGAACATTCTGTTTTCTTCACTCGAGGCTTAGATTTTTAGGAAAACTAGTTTTAAATCTCTAGTAAGTACTAGTAATTCTCCGCAAAAAATAAATTGAAAATTTTTTTATACGAGACTCTGTTTAAAGAAAAAAAGATAAGTTTGAAAAGTCCTGCATGCTATTGAATAGCGTCTGTTCGTGATTGACTGTATCTACTTGCATGTGTTTTATGTATGTCTCGCCTAAGCTTTTAGATTATACAACGAATGTTAGGACACCCTGTATAAAATGAACATAATAACTAGACTGTGGATTTTTATGCAAAAATTTCCCGCGTCAATTGCTGGAAATAGAAGATTCATAAAAATGTATTTCTTCTTATGCCGATTTTAATGTGTACAAAACTATGTAACGATAGTCTTGAATTGTTCTAAGATTTTTTACATACTTTTTTATGTTTCATCTATTCGTTTTTATCATAAATGCATAAAATCCGCAGTCCAATAATAACATAGAAATATTAGCACTTTATTTCATTCCGCAATATACTTCTATTGCTGTTTTTATTTCATATTGTATTATATGCTTATTTATGCTATATTATGTGGTAACTTATTTGTGAGGATAAAAGGAATCCGGTGTAGGGAGGATCTGAACAGTAATTTTTTCTTTTAAATTTCATCCTCTGATTGGTTCTGAGTGAAATCAAATGTAATTGTAAGATTCGTATTAATCTTTATCTAATCATTTGTAGGCCTAAATATCGCTATCCGTACTATGATGAAAATGGCAGAGGAAAATTGCTCTACGGCTATGGAGGGCCGGAACTTTACCAATACAAAACTTACAGTGCCCTTGAAGGAATTCATTAACATAGGGGATGGTATCTTTTACTCTGAAATCTACAAATGACAATGCAACTTCTTGTAAAGAGATACATATACACACACACACGCGCGCGCGCGATTCTGATTCCGATCACAAGAAAACATTGCCACAAACATTTTGAGTGTTAATTTAGCATAGTTCTATGTATATATATATGTATTTTATAATATAATGATTCATCTGTAAATTTATATAGTATAATTCTTGTTTTCTTTTCTCGTTATTTGTTTCTTCTTGTTACCGGAAACACATCGGGTCTTGCTGTAGGTTTAAGGAACATTACAAGATCGTTTATTAATCGAATTATAATCAATTTTTAAATGCAATCGACTCATGTATACTAGATTATGTCGTAAACTTATGTTTCATCGTCTTGGATTACGTTTTATTACTCGAGTTAATACGTTCGATACAACATAGTGTCTCGGGAAAAGGAGGATGTAAACCAGACGTAAACGAACAGATGTGTTTTAAATGTGATAACACGCTTCTCGTTAGTCGGGTGAATTAGAAAAGTGAGTTAGAATGACCACGATGCTACTTCGATGCTGGGTCCCTAAGTTTACGTTTACCAGTAGCTTAGAGCGTTAAAATTCACGACTTTTTCTACGACGAATGTGTGTGGAATGTGCAGTAGCGTCGCTAGTGTTTATGAGGTGTCGAATAACCACCTTAAAAGGTGAGAGAGAGAGAGAGAGAGAGAGAGAGAGAGAGAGAGAGAGAGAGAGAACGGCTAATTCTAAGAACGCTTAAATAACCGACTATCGTACGTCAAAAAGTCAGAAATATTTGTAAACGTTTAAAAAACTGCCAGTCAATCGTGATTGAACCTTACACTAATCGCGCGCGGAAAGGGGCACGATTTACGTTCGTTTTCGTCGTGACAGGTGCACATACAAAGTTACAAATGTGCAAGCATAGTCGAATTATAGCGAGATTATGTTGATTTTAACGAATGACTACTACCCGTACGGATGTTCTACGGGTGTTTATTCCATATGATCCTTGTCCGCCTTATCTTCGGCAGACTGCAACTGTCATACGAAATCCATCTCAGATTTACTGTAATATTGTGTACCTGCTCGTCGTCTATACAGCTGTCTCTCTATAAGCTTCTTCAACTCGCTGATCACGAACACGCTCGACGTTAACGCGACCAGGAACAAAATGTCTGTCGAAAATGTAGAAACACTTAGCAAATTGAGAACGAGCACAGTGTGCTATAGAAAGTGTTTGGCAACAGGTCGTAGAAAATTTATGAAATGCTTCCTAACGGAAATATAATGTATAAGATATGTAATACGTAGTTCGCACCTTTCGCTGTGAGAGCCTCAGTTTGGAAAACTCGTTGCAATGGTGGGAAGTAGATCACTAACATCTGTCCAACAACTGATAACGTCACGGCTACCAAGAACATTTTGTTACTCCATAATCCAATGGCGAATATCGACTTTGTCTGAAATTGGTACTCAGTTTAATATCAACTAACATTTAACCACAAAACAAAAATCAACTTTCATGTTGGTATTTAAAACCTCCCTAGAAATGTTTCTAGATATCTATTACAAAGGTAAGTAATGATATTAAAACCACCTGCAAGCGAAAATTTTAATGGTTTTGCAGTGTCTTACCTGTGATCTACAGCTGAGAGCGTTGAACATATCGAAGAATACGAAACAAGTGAATGTCATGGTCGTATCTCTAGCGGTATTTCCATTTATCATCTAAAGAAAAAGAATTTTAATCATTGCAGAAGTAATGCCAGTACCTCCATAATAAAGCAGCTTCATACCTCTCTATTATAAACCCACAGAGTACCAAGAATGATTATAGTGGCTGACAATAGTACATTGATGATGAGATGTCGAGTGATCATTGGTTCCTTGGTGTTACGTGGCTTCTGTTTGAGTACATCTTTATCAACTGGCTCGACTCCAAGACTACAACGAATAACTCAACATAATAATACTCTAACATCAAGTAAACTGTTATTAATAAATTTCTAGTGTTTGTGTAAATTACCTTTGAGCAGGTGGCCCATCCATAATAATATTAATCCAAAGAATTTGCATTGCATTTAAAGGATTCGGTATACCCATGAGAGTGGCAAGAGCAATTAAGGAAAGAGCTGCTATACTAGTACTCAACTGAAATCTTACAAAATTCCTTATATTGTGAAAAATTCCTTTTCCTTCTTCGATTGCAGCGCTGAAAGAAACACCACACGAATAAACGGACATGCTTAAAATTAAGAAATAACTAGTTAATAAACCCAACAAAAATATGTACATGATAGTTGCAAAATCATCATCGACTAGTATCATGTCCGCAGCTTCCTTGCAGACGTCGGTACCATTTTTACCCATAGCTATGCCTATGTCTGCCTTTTTTAAAGCAACTCCATCATTCACTCCGTCACCAGTCATGCCCACTATATTGCCCTCCCTTTGCAAGGCCTTCACAATGCATAATTTGTGCTTAGGCGTGACCCGATAAAACACGCTAACATTATTGATACATTGCTCCAATTGGTGTTCAGTCATTAAGTCAATCTCGTCCCCAGACATTAGTCGCGAGTGAAGTGTATCTAGCCCGATCATAGTTGCTGAAATAGGAATGACCAAATACAGTGCATTGTACTAACAATACTTGCGGCCCATTATAGCAAAATAAAATAATTTGGTGTATCCCGTACCTATTGCAGATGCAGTTTCTTTGGCATCTCCTGTGACCATTTTAACTTTAACGCCACTGTTAATGAGAGTCGTTATCGAGTCGTGAACATGTGGTCTGGGTGGATCACATATTCCCACCAAACCAACATATACGAGATCTTGCAATGATGTACCACGTGCTAAGCCAATTACTGTAAACAATGAAACATTGTAAATACTGAAAGCCAGTCAAAATAATTTGTTACAAATACAATTGAAAGGCACCTCTTAATCCTTGCTGCCCAATCTCATAGGCTTCTCTCAAGAACGCTTCATCTTTCTCCTGATTAAGAAAACATACTTGTCCATTTTCAGAATACTTGGCACATCGAGGCAAGATCTTCTCTATAGCACCTTTTACAAAAAATATTTCTTCCTTAGTCTGTAACATATATAATATACACAATATAAAAATACACTTCGTTGCAATATTAAATCGCATACAGTGCTCAACGAAAGTATTGGTTTGGCATTGTATAATAAAACATTAGTTTACCTCTCCATACTTCGGTGCACATTTCACAGCCATCATTTTTTGCTCCGAAGAAAAAGGATATTCTTTTAGGCGTACATATTTATCTGCGGCTCCGTACATTCCATATTTCATCGATAACGCTATCAATGCACCTTCCGTTGGTTGACCAAGCAGAGTGTCGTTCTGTATTACGGCATTGTTACAGACACATCCTACTTCTAGCAAATTGTTAATAGCCATGCGAGCTTGATCATATTTGTCGCACTTTCGAATTCGGACTTCTCCATTATCGTTGTAGCCAGCTCCGGTAACGTCAGCCACGTATCCTTCCGAAGTTACTAAGATTGTTGCGGTCATCTCGTTCTTTGTAATGGTACCAGTTTTATCGGAACATATCACATTCACGCAACCTACGTATTAATAGCATGACATTGAAACGTTTACGAGGAAGTTAGATTTAGATTAAATAAATGTAGATAAATATTATGCAACGATGCGGTACACCTACATACCGAGGGTTTCAACTGTTGGTAACTTTTTAACAATGGCCTTTCTTTTAGCCATCCTCATAACGCCCAGAGCTAAAGTTACAGTTACCACAATAGGTAAACCTTCAGGTATAGCTGCCACTGCCAAACTCACGCTGATGGTAAACATTTCAAGAACTGGTTTGCCCTGGATCCAGCCAAGAATCATAATGACACCAATAATACAAAATGAGTATAAGGATAACTGAGTGCCCAAAATATCCATGCTCCTTTGCAGAGGGGTCTTCGGAGCTTCTTCAGCTTGCATCATCGAAAAAACTTCTCCAAATTCACTCTTCTCACCTGTGTTGACTACTATACCCTATAAATAATATTTTCAATTACTCTTACATTGTTAACATGTTACGATTAGATGTGTGCAGGTACCCAAAAAGGACATTTTCGAGTTCTTGCACACTTCTGTGATATTTATTCTATATAATGCAACTGACTTTGCCATTGCCACAGCGCACTAGTGTACCCATAAATGCAATGTTCTTCTTTGTTGTCAACCCATTAGTTTTAAGTAATGGAGCAGTTGACTTTTGTGCTGGTTCAGTTTCTCCAGTGAAACTGCTTTCATCAATTGCTAAATCTATTGCTTCGAATATCCTGATATCTGCAGGTACTCTATCCCCAATATTTAAATAAACTATATCGCCAGGAACTAAATTGCGGGCGAGAAATGTTTCTAAATGGCCTTCTCGTAAGCTGGAAAAAAAAAACAGCGAAACGATTGCTGTAATAAAATTTTTTAGCATTATTAGTACAGCAAGAAATAATCATTTTAACCCTGAACCTAAATCGGGATATTCAAGGTACGTTGAAACGTTTTAAGTGGATATTACAAAGATAAGTAAGTTTCACCTTTATTGATCTATTTTTCAAATTGGATACTATATCTTCTTTCCTAACACAAGGCAAAGGAATGCTCCATTATAAAGGGTTACTATATCCTCCGAAGACCATACTTCTAAAGGGAATGTTAGTTTAAATAAATGCTACTAAAACAATTTTGGCTTGGTGTTTGGAACTACACAAAACTCTCTCATTACAACAATAAAAATGTATATATACATAGTTCTTTACCAATGACATGTTGGTGGCACCAATTTGTTTAATTCTTCTAAGGATTTTTCAGAACGGTACTCTTGTACAAATGCAACTGTCACTACTATTACGATAGCCTGCAAAAAAGAATTGCACGAAATTAAGAATGATTGTATTATTTAAATAGACACTTGCGGGACATTTGTTATGAAAATAGAACTCACCACTGTAATACTGACAGCATCATCAAACTGCCTCATACATATGCTAACAAAAGCAGAAGCAAGTAATAATAGAATTAGGGGATTCTTGAACTGAAAAAGTGAGTGTTTCTTATTAAGTGTTGTCCATAGTAATATAAGACTATTAATTTTGTATTAAATCTGTTGAATACCTGTTCAACATATTTTTTCCATGTTGGTTCTTCTTCTTTAACACTAAATTCATTAAATCCAGCTAACTGTCTCCGGTGGTCAGCTTCCTGCCACCATAGTCCTGTTCTTACATCAACATGTAACCTTGCCGCCACTTCTTCAGGGCCAAGACTGGCAGCTTCCGCCGTTGTTAACCACATTTCTGGGCTTGGATCTTGTGGGCCCTTAAACAATGAGACATTGTCTATTTCTTTGCAATGAATAATCTTGTAGATATATCTATATGTAATTTCATACCTCACTCAAGGACTTCAGCCATTTTTGAATAGCGTAAAATGCATTATTTTTAGAAAAGTTTTAAATCTTGTACTTTGAACACATCTTGAACACTTAATATTTTGAAATTTATAATAATATTATCGATGATGTTATACTAAAAACTCAATTTTTTTCATGACATATGTCATAGGATTTTCAATTTCACACTTTTACAATAGAATACACTTGGTGTCACACACACAATGGCTAAATAAGTATAATTTCTAGTATATTTTAGTAATTAATCTTCCAAATACGCTGAATTCTACAAATATTTATTTGCATTCAACAAGTACAAAATAGAACCACAAATAACGTCAAACTGACGCTTGGTTTAGTGACACGTGCGTTGCGAGTTACTGTGGATTTATCCGTATGCGTGACACAAATGCATACAACAAAAAATACATTAGTTTCAACGTGTACAACGATTGGAAAATAATCAGCGCAGAAAAAAGGACTCACAGAATTCAATAAATAATATTTCCTTAAGAATAAGTTTGCGTAAAATCTTCTAAGCACTTATCAATAGAAATTCTAACCTATAACGAATCCGCGCGATAAGCAAATTTAAGATGCACATGTATATGTACAGTTTATTGATGCAATGAAACGTCATTTTCAAAGACGTATCCATAAATTAAGTAGGCAAATAGGTTGAGTGACGCCAGAGATTCATGAAATCAATGTAGTTAATGAACTGCCTGTGTAAATGTAGATATTTATTAAATATTTTATTGAATGTTTTACTATAGCGAATTGTACACGATTGCGTACATGTAATGAATGCATAAACATCTGCAGACAATGATAAATATTTGCACATGTCATGTGTACACACATACAACGAAATCGTTGAATTCATTATGACGCTTATGCGTACGGATGCAACATGTTATTCGCGATAATTTGCTCTGAAGTTGATATATGACTGTACACAGGTGTATTGTACTCTTATGCTTGCATATAAAGTAAGAATAGTATACAATTCAAAGAAGTATTCGTCATTTTAAACAAATAATTCTTGATTTGACAATCCTACTTTTTATGACAATTATTAAAGGACATTTTTCTAATATTTCACGTCCACGTTGTTGTTATATTCTTCCCGTATAATAATTCGATTTAAATTTTACAAATTTCAGTCTGATTCAACGGAGTGTAATTTTTCAATTATTTCATAGATTGTTCAAGTTTCTGCTCCAGCGATTATCGATCCATTTTTCTTCGAACGCGCAAGGCCACATTGTTGTTCTAGGCGTAGATCAATTTACTCGCCATAGTTCATTACTAGATAGTAATATTAAAAAGACATATTCGAACGATTATACAATATATTTGATTATAGAACACAATAAAATATATTTGCAATAGGGTTTCATATAGTTTCTGTATTTGTATAGTTTCTGTATTATTCTGTATGAGGAAGATCAAATTCGTCGTTGTAATTTCGGTACATTTATCCTGAAATACCGGACGTTGTGGCAAACATCCGTGTTTAGATTTCAAGTGTCCTATAATGGTAGAAAATTACCGTTCGAACAGAGACTAATACAAGGTGTTCAATTGGCAATGACCAGGACATTGCATTATTAAGAAGTAAATGAATATTAGCTACATGCTGATTTGCAAGCAAGAATTGCGATCCTGGTTGGTGCCGTTGGCAGGGTAAGTTTAGGATCGATACCGAAACACTCGAAGACGTTACGGTTATAGTGAAGTTGAAAATTTCTATTGCCTTTATACGTACATAAAGGATATCTTTTACTGCGTTAAATTCTGATAATATTTTCATTTAAATATTTCACTTATTGATTCAGGTAACCAGAGCTATTTTATTATTTCGAAAAATTATTTATCGTTTTCAATACCAATAAGCACACTTCGAGATAAGAAACAATTTTACATGAATAGATTATTAAAACAAAATAACTTTAGCGTTAATAGATTAGTAACCCAAAGTACTTTTAACAGCTGCACGATTTACGTAGAATAAACTCTTTAACATCGTACCTCCCGTGACCTTGAATTCCGTACTGTTTACATCATCCTTCAGACGGCGAACTCATAATCCAAATACCCTACACGTTACAGTCTGAGTGTAGAATCGTAATCTCGTTTATTAATTAAAAATATCTTTCAATGTTGTTGGGTGACGACGTGACATAATCGTCCGTGAACGTGAAACGTTATTAGCAGAACATACACTGCAGGCTAATTTCGTTAGACGATTCATTGCTCCTCGATGTTCAACGAAGTACTTAGCCTTAGAACAGCTAATTAACCCTTCAACTGTGGCGTGCTCTAACGAAAGATTATTAGAATGATGACGGAAACACATTGCTATCTATAACTTTTCGACGTTGATATCTTTATTATAGAAAATAGCTACATCGACCAACGTATTAAAAAACATATAATTCCTTTTAAAAAATCAAAGTTGTCAGATCGTTTCCGCAACCACTACCCAAAAAGGGTAATCCAATTAAAATATTCTCTCCTCAAAAGCGTTTAATTTCTATCCGCACGTCCTACTATTATTAATAATAATGACTTAAATCGTTGCGGTAATACTTGATGGGACACCCTATGTGCATCTTCCACAGTCAAAGGGGAAACATTGCATGCCAAATCGGTCATTGATCTTAGGAGAAAATTAAAAAAAAAACTCGAGAAACAGATGAGGAGTTAATGGTGTATTCCGATATATTGGCGTAAATAAAAAAAGTTAGGTAGTATGTTGAAAAGAAAAATTCCTACCTCTTTCAACACTGCATCCTCGTCGCTTCCCTTCATTTCTTCCAATGAGATCTGTCTCTCTTTCTCTCTTCTGTCCCTGTTAGTCGGCAACCAGCTTCACAGTACTGTGCTCCTTTCCTTTTTTCGAATCGTGCCTGTGACGCCTTGGAATCTTTGGCCTGACAACTTTCGACTCTACTGTTGTTTGTCAATCCGGTTTCACCGTTTCAAAAAACGGAAATACACAGCTCATGGTCCGACTGAATTCCTGTCAAAACGGCAACGAACGAGCATTGAGCGTTTGCCGTGCGTTCGGGGAGGTTAAGTGTTCTGCCGATTTCTATGTAGTCACGCGAAGGTCAAACGAAAAAAAAAACAGACATCTGACGTTCCTGGAGAATTTTCGAATATATGTCGTAGCTGAGAGAACGGTAGTTTCATTCAAATATCGGAGGCTTGTAGACTCGTTCGAATAAACAAGGACGACTCAAAATGTACAACGTTTATTTGAAGTAATTAGCTAACAAAAAAAAAATGAATTCTAATTACACAGGAAATTACTTCTCTGGGAATCGTACGACATAAAGCAAAAATTGCATCGGCGAGATACCGGCGTTGGCAAGCATGCTAAAAGTTTCGGGGATTTCAACATCCATCGGGTAGACAATGCGTATTCTCCGTGAACAAGTTTAGACAACGGTTCATTCCGAATACTCGCACGAATTTGATAATGACCCCCTTTACTCCTGTCCCAAGCAGGAGAGGTATGATTGAATAAAAAAAAGATTACGTCTCATCAAAATAGGATATGGGGCGTCAATGGAGTAATCTTATAGAGACAAGAGCAGTATCAATTGATAATGACGGTAAACGGTGTATAAATATGTTTGTCCACCTTTGTTAGTTTGTCATCAACAAATTATAACAAAATCAGCTTGTTCGTGACAAGTAACGCATGTAATCGGCCGTAATTATAGTGACAGCAGTATAGAAGCTGAAGTTACTAATTACATTATCTTTAGAATGATGCATACTATACAAGACACGACGTAATTTCTGCAGCGCAATAAAAATCAAAACAAAGTCTAGTATAGAAAGAAGCTTCAAGCATGCAATAAAAATAGTTCGTGTGGCAATCGAAAAACATTTTCGATCGTGAGATAATGAAAGTCGAGAATTCGTTTAGTACGCATGCTCCCGAAATTCAAGTAACTAATATCTCTGTTTGTCATTCTACTTAACAAAACAAACAGTAATAATTGTTCAGTATTATCTACTTTTGAATCATATGTTATTATATGCAAACTGCTACTTCATATTGTTGTACGAAAGATAAAAAGCTCTGAACCGCGATCAAAGTCTATGAAGATTAACGCAAATACAAGAATACATATACGGTGCTGATCAGATACGCGACCGCGTTATTTACTTGTATTATTTTGACATCAGCGAGTGTCAATAATTCAGTAGTGATATATATTTCAAAGTTTTACGATATAACCCAATGATGGGTCGAACAATTTTATACTATAGTATGTTAAATAACTTTTTAACGTGCATTTAGCTAGTTCGGTGAAATACTTTTAGCCAGGGGTAGTAGACGTTATTCCAAATCGATAGTATAACGTTTTCACGACGATCGTGTGCGAGCGCGAAAGAAATCTTTGCACCGTTTTAAACGCAGAAAGGAGCACACGAGTGTTTCGAGAATTCTCGATAAAAATATCCTACCCTTAGGATAACCCTGTTAATATCCGAGGCACGTCGGAGGATCGAGCCCCGATGCGTGGCCAGGCGAAACAACGTGGATGAGAAACGATTCACAAATGACGACTTTTCCTTTTTCCTGCGTGAGACCGGGAATTGTGTCGTTAGAAGACGATCGGGCGGGCTCGCGTTCGCCGTAGAATTCTGTGCGCACTCATACAATAATGGGACTGAAAACACGCGAGGATCGGTTGACGTGTAACTACCGAATGACGGAATGACATGACAGTGTAGCAAGCAGCGCCGCTCGTACCGAGCTGGTACTGATCTGGGAAAGCAGCTATGGACGCCGCTTGCTGCACGTGTGTCTACACGTGTGTGTACACACTCGTTTCGAGTCAGTGTATTAGAAGTAGAGCAGACTGTGTCGATCCAGCGTACGACGACCTTACAAGGGGGCCACATAATATTGTAATGCACGTTGTAACGTATGAAACGTCCGATTTTGGTTTGTCAGCATTTGAAATTGTTTTATTAAAAATTCTTGAGATTTCTTGGCACATTGTGCATCTAGTCTTTTAACGGCGAACTTTTCTCCGGCAGCTCCATCCCTCGTATTGTTTGTGCGCCTTATTTCACATATTGACGTTTTGCTTTCCAACATGAATCAACCGTGATTTTCGCATACTCTTCTTGTACGAGTTGAAAAGTGATAACAATGTAACAGAGCAGTTTACACGGAACATCGATGCTGCATTTGGCAATGATACAGCAAAGAAAATTCTTCATAAATTACTGTTTAAATTTGATGGTCGATCGTATGGTTTATTTACGATGACAAATAACGTAGAAGAAATCGAAAAATCAATATTCTTATACGCGCAAGAATGTTATTCTAGTTTCTAGCGTAGTTTTAGCATGTTATCGAGAGACTTTACGGTCTTGAACGGGGTAAAAATTTCAAATTGCGTTTGAAATAAAAATATTCGAATTTATCGTAAAAATAAATGCATGCGACGAATCGTTGACTCACTCGAAATACATACGTAACGGTAAATATAACTTTCAATGTCTTATTGATTGAATATGCCATGAATATTTCATACGATAACGGAGTATATTTTGGGAAGCAAACAGCGTGAACATACGCGAATAATGAAATGAAATAATCATCGGTTATTCAATTTTCCCGCTTACCGAATTAGCGTAGCCGTGTTTAATCGAACGATATTACAGTTCGTTGACATTGCTCTATACTTTATAGCTTCACGAGATGTTTCCTTTTCAAACTGAAGTAATAGTTTTCTGCAGGAAATGAACCCTCATCAAGGGCTACTGTCCTATTTCGATGACAATTTCATTTCATTTTCTTTTCTTGTTTTGATATTTGTAAGGAATAAAAATATGAAAGATTCATATGAAAGTGTTTTCAAGATAGACTTGATTCGGCTAAATTCTTCACTAAAATAGTGTCGAGAAAAATTGATTTTCCAATTTAAATGACCTAGAATACTGTAACTCGAAGCTCGTTAATGATCATCGAATTTGTTAACCAGATGAATGATAATAGCCCGGCTCTTTGCGATAGAATTGCATTCAGCAGTTTTTCAAGAGATCATTTTAATTATATGCGCTGCTGCGCTTGTAAAGAAGTGAATCTGGCTCCGTAATAGAAATTGTACGATTTCCAAAATTTCGTACATACCAAATTAGCAGTGAGTTACATTTAAATGAATGCAAAACTGTATCAAACATTGAACAGTCTTACATTTAATCGATTAGTTTTATTGCTTTCATTAAGTACAGTAATCTCCGTTTAATAAACATATAGATTCGGGGCGCTCTTCGGTTCGTTTCCTTCTCGAGTGCGTCGTAAATGGGAATGATAGACATTGAGTGCAAATGGACAGGAAGCCCCGAGCAATTTCGAATTGTAACGGTGATGATTTTGTGAGTATTAGCGAACAACAAAATCTGTTTATTAAGCGGAGACTGTCCACATAGTTTGCGAGATATAGAATTCCTTCCGTGACGTCGCGCGATTTGGGTGATCTAGTGCGACGCTGGGAAAGGATGGGGAAAAGTTTCTCTTTATTCTGATTGGTTGATGATTCGCCATTGTGACCGTGCTGCTTCTGCAGCCAGACAAAGAGGAATAGCGTAAGTTGGTATATTGCATGCGTGTGTGAACACTTCACATGAGATTTCGCTCTCTCTCTCTTTCTGCGCATTTTTGGATGCGCAATGGTATGGTGGGGATAGAAAATGCGATGACGGAGAGGTCGCCAAATGCGACGCCGTGGAGGGAAACTCTGTTTGCATGTATTTATTGCAATGTTAACTCGCTAAAACCTATATAGTAGCGCTGAACGCGGAACAAGAGTCACTGGACATTTGTGACGCGTATGGGTGTATACGTTGGATTGATTGGATCAGTGATCTCAACGGCGGTAATTTGTGTACCATTCAAGAGTGCCGCGTTAAGATAACCTCTGATGGATAGCATAAAACCGGCAGAAAATGTCTCGAGATCTGTCAAAATTATCTGTCCATCGGCGGAAGAGCTGAGCGTTATCACGAACAACATCAAGTGTCCTAAATGTGGTCTTGTATTTCAAAACGAGCCACGATATCGATTGCACGACCTTAAGGTGCATCAGCGTAGAAATCTAGATAAAATAATAAAAGAAAGTGTAGAATATCGTTGCCCTGTCGAATCCTGTGTTTATGCGCCGAATGCCGAAAGACATTTCACTAGCATGAAGTATCTTAAACAAGTAAGTATCGTTTGCAAAAATATGTAGTAATAGTAATTACATGATGTGATTTACTATATAAATGTATATGTTTAGCATTATCTTAAAGTACATGCAAAGAAAACGTATGCTTGTACTCGTTGTGAAAAAAGTTTCTCCACTGAAGCAGCCAAAGAAGGTCACATGAGAGTATGCGGAATCGAATTTGCATGTTCTTGCTCCAAAGTTTATACTTCTTATGAAGCGTTACTCACACATGCAAAACGATCTTTGCACACTATAAATGACAAATATAAAAATTCATCTAGGTAAGCTGGTTATGTAAAAACAATGCTAGAGGTTTTTGTCATGACTATGGTATTAATTTATATCACAATCTCGATTCTTTCACAGACGTACAAATTCGAAAACAGCTGTTCGTTCAATTCTACAAATTAATCCAACTAGTATAAATAAGCTAATTACAATCCTACCAATAAATCAAAATGAGAATAATCTATCAAATAATAATAATGTTGATACCAAGCAGAAAATTACTATGGATATTGGTGTACAAACAGATGAGTATAAGAGGAATAAAAGACTATCAAGTCCATTGAAACATATCAACAATGGTCATTATCAGAATGGAAAACGTGGTGTATCTAAGCAGACACAGACAAGCATTCCCCAAAAAATTCGACAGAACGTTATGTCTATGGAGACACAGACCACAGAAGCTTCAAGAGTACTTAAAAGTTCACTGAAGATTCAGAAACGTAAAAAAAATTCTGTATCGCAGAATCCTGATTATACACTGTTGAAAGAAGACCTGAATCTTGGAAATTTTACATCTCCAAACTTATTTCCTAGTAGCCCATTGCCGCTTCGTCATGATGTTGGTTTGCAAGACTTTTGGGAAGATAAGAGTACTTCGGGCACTCAAACAATACCTGAAAAAGACATGTTTGAAGTTTTAAATGACAATGTCACTCAAACAGAATTCGAGACATTTTACGAGCATAGTACAAATCCACTAATACAATGCGTTCCAAAGAGCACAGTTGCTCTGATGACTTTACCTTATGCAGAAGAATCATCCACAACTGTTGAAGGCTACTCATTTGTATCTTCAAATGGTATATCAAGATCGGATCCAATGCTTATAGATAAAACTTTTGATGATAAGTTCAGTAGTATAGAGACTCAAACCGAACAAGATTACTCAGAATCGTTTTTTGATTCAGATACCTTAACTAGATCGTTTGCATTAAGTTCTAACATTGAAACACAAACAACAAATAATCTAGATAATATGGAACAGTTGTTGTACAGTAATACATGCACGCAGACATGTGATGAAATACTACCATCTGACTTAGGATTGTCTAATATTCAGACGCAAACAGCGTGGACTCAACTCGAGGATACTACTGTTTCTACCGAAACACAAACAAAATCCTTGATATGCGAAACTGGATGCAACATTTCAATGGGTGCATGTCGCTCCTGGTTAAGTACACAAACTAGTCATACTGAAACACAAACCGACTTATTTAGTATCTTTGAAGGTCTTCAATAATGAGGTATTAATTTAATTTTCTTTATATACTGAACAACAGTATAATAAATAATATTTATGAAAAATATTTTATGCACTTGGTATTATAGATTGAAATTAATTTTTTTATGTTGTTGTTTCATACTTTGGTATTTTGTATATTTTATTACAAACTAATTATTTGAGTTCCTGTGTATGTGCAATCTGTTCATGAAATATGTGCATAAATCAAAATACTGTATTTTCTTAATGAAAATGATAAGTTTTTAAATTTACTGTGTTATACAGTGTTCACACTGCCACAATTTTAAAATATAATTTATATACATATGTATGTTGCCAGAATAAAAAAATACACATTGCAGGCAATGTAATTCTGTTATATGTAACTTATTAATAAATTTGTTAATTTGAAAACTGCTTCGCAAGTAGTATGTATCATTAATTCTCATTTTAAACTTTATGGGGGCAGATAAGCCTTGAAGTTTCTCATATAATATATACATATATTCCTTCGTGTTATTTTCAAACTTCAAGAATCATTTTAACTAATTTAAACAATTAAACTATTAATTTGAAGACATTGATAATTACTTCAAATTTTGATAATTAAAAATCGTAAAAATAAAATAAATACCGCACATAAAAAAACATTCTTCATTTGTATTAATGTACAAATTAAATACTTTTACATGCATATTATAGGTGTAAAACATATTATTAGAATACTAGATTGTACCTTTGGAGTTTTCTGTTTAATGATTTTTTATCTGTTTGTAAGACGAAGTATAATATTTTAATTTAAATATATGCAATTGTTTCATGTGTCATATACAAAGGCAACTTTTAAAAAACCCGATTTTTTATGTTCGTGTGTATGTGTGTGTCTGTCCGTGTATACAATATATATATGTTTATATATAGGATGTATTTTCTGAGATTGACCACCATTTTTCAAATGTATCAGAGAATCTTTGAAAGAAATGTTTGGATTACAAGTTCAATTCAAGAATGATTAACTTTGGTTAGAAACATTTCTTTGGCAGATTATTGGAAATACCTGAAAACTGATGGTTACCCTTAGAGGATACATCCTATACATCATATAGCACTTAGAAAAACATATTTAATCGTTGATTCGTTATAATTACAACCTTATTTAAGAGGTTCGCATTTTCAAAGACTCAAGAGTCATGTACCCCCTTAAATAGAAAAATACATGGAGGATCTTGTCTGTTTCAAATCTAATTACCTAGTTGATAGTATTGACATGTACAAAGAAATGGAACATGTTATCTGAGACTGTACACGTAACATAGTTACAATGACCATTAAAGTAAGGTTTCTCTTAACAATTACATTGGAATAGTACTGTGAATCCCAACCAGTGCTTTGCATTTATGAATCTCTGACAAAGCGTATGTATAAAAGTTAAAATCTTTAATGCTTTTCTGAGAGTCATATCGTGATGAATCCAACGTAAACCACGTTTTTACGCACGTTTGTTGTTTAAAATTAAAATTACATTTAACGCGTTCATTATCGCAGGTCACCGGTGACTAACACTTCGATTTTCGGTTATGTTATCGATCAGTGAACAAGCATTCACATAAACGTAATTAATGACAAAACATGGCAAGTAATGGTAAAAACATGAACATTTTAAATAAGATTCGAAACGAAGATACCATATAATGGTAAAATCAAACTACTGAAGCAGTTAACTTATTAGAAAGACATGCTTCATAATAGTTTACGGTTGTTTCGAACTTTGTGACTGTGACCGTGACTCGAAATATGAAGAAATAGTGAAATACCACTAACACACACAGATACAACAAACATATCGTGCTTTGCAATTGAATCGAATCACTAATCGACTCCAGAAAGTATACTCAACGCAGACGCGTGAGTTCCAAGGAACTTAGTAGCATCGGCTGGGACGTATATGGGAGAGAAAGTGACACAAGGGGTAGTGTACAGACAGAGGAGTACATAAAACTGTATTAAGGTGCAGGACCAGCAGCTTCATGAGTCATCTTTATCCAAATCTGATAGAAAATCTTTGGTCCAGTCTTCTATCTTATCTACATTTTCAAGCGTCGAAGCTAGTACTCTTAAATTGTCCACACCGGACATTAGCTGTCTGCGAACATATTAACATACAATATACAACTACAATTCTTTTTATAGAGGAGTGTGCTGTGTTATGTTTAAACAAAATGTATTCTTACCTTAATGATACTTCTGCCGATGAAGCAGCATTTCTTAAATCATTGGCTAACCTTCTTACTGTTTGATTTACATTCGGAGAATCACATTGTACTCTACGTCCCATTCCTGTTCTGGCTTTAAGTTCCTCATTCTCCAACCTTAAAACTTTAATTTCTCTTTTTAACGACGTGATAGTGCTTTCTGCATTTATTGCTCTTCTCTGCAAAGAAAAAGATTCAAACAAACCAGGTTAAATGTATAAATATAATCAGGGACTTCTACCGAAATGTAAAATACCGGTGTTTTTGGGTTGTACCATTGAATTCATCAGAGGCAAAAAGAAACCAAAAAAATACTGGTATATATTTCAGTTTAGGTATTGTAACGATTTCGGTACAGCCTTATTAGTGCAATACCGGTATCAAAATCATACCGATTTTAAGACCGATTAAATATAATCTTATACTCACTGTACTAAGTTTTAAAGTATCTTCAACCTGCTCCCTAGCTTTCTCTAGGTGTGCTATTTCTTCTTGTTCTACGTCTCTTCTGGAGGTCAGTTCCGCTTTTAATATTTGTATTCTACAACGAACATAACAGATATAAATCATGCAATTAAATCTGATTCATATCAGTATGTTTAGACGTACCTTTTAGATTTTTCATTAATTTCTTTTCTTGCTTGCCCTAGTTCATAACGTAATCTTTCATTTTCTAATAATAGCTATAAGAAATTTCAACTTTCGTCAATTAAAAAGATTTATCGATTAAAAAGAGTTTATATAAATCATACCCTTATTTCTGTGGAATCCACACTATTTGAAACAGGACCAGAGTCTGTGGAGATTGTGGTTTTATTATGAATAGGTCCATCATTTAAAAAATCTGGTAAAGACTTTGGAACGCTTGCTTCACTAGGTCCTGGGCAATCTCTTGCTGCAACGTTTAGACCTGACTCAGACTCTGCCCCAAGTATTGGTAAATCTAATGGAAACCCTAAACGATAAATGTTACATGTAAACTTTGGTGTGTCCACAATTATTAAAAATATGTAATATTTCATATTTACCTGATGATTCTGGACGTTCTACATTTCCTGTACTAGATCTATCAAAGATAGGTAAATTTAAATGGGCAGAACAACTTGCATTTGGTGGAGACTGGTTACTAGGAGGTAATGTCTTATTTATACTTCCGGTCAGGTCGAAGGATAGATCGTATAAAACAGGTTCAATTTCTTCAGATTCATTTCTATGTCTGTTTTGTCTCTGTTCCACGCTGTTCAGCGCAAAGTCTGGCAGATTGTCAACATCCGAAGTGTTTTGCTGAGCAGCTTCGTGGTTCAAGTAACACTGTTCTAAAACCAGGTGATCTTGCACAAAATCTGGTAGTTCTGTCGGGTTGCAGGAGTAAACCGTAGGATCCTTTTCTAATTTATTGGGACTCGGTGGCGGGGAAGTATAAACCTTTGGACGTGCTCCACCAGCATAGTAGTCATTCCTTAGAAAATGCTTAAAACTGAATGGATTCTCCTCGCGTCGCGACACATCTTGCCCTAAAAAGAAAAAAAAAAAAATTTTTTTTAAATAAACGAGAAAGAAAATAATACTTAAAGTCTGCTGTTAGATAAGCAGAATGATAAATATAGCGAAATCTAACCTGGTTGTGGGTCCGTTTCTGTGTCTCTTCTTTTGAAATTCCCTTTCGAAGTGTTCCTACAGCTTCGACATGCCGTAGCCGCCTCCTCTTCAGAAGACGACGACGAGAACTTTGTTTCGGAGAAGTGCCATCTCACTTTTTTCGACGTGGACCGAGGACATTCATTCTTTTTTGGACGATTCGCCATCATCTACACGGAGGATCAACTTTACCGACAATCGTATCATTTGCGGTGCAGTCAAAACTGCACTTGACATTTGTCACCCGCTGACTACGCTCGGATCAGGTTAGTCGCGCGACTTTTTTCTCTTGTCTTCTTTTTACTCGCCGTTTTACTCACTCTACGCGAACGTGGGAGAAATGCATGCTTTTAAATCCCCTTGGCTCTACCTCTCTTTCGTAACGTGAAGCATTTATTGTGTGTAGTCGTAGTTCCTTATCGCAAAACGAAGGCGCAAAGGTGTTAAATATGTATACAGGTATATGTTATATCGATGTCATGTGGAATACTTATAGTAAGTGTTTTACTAATTGTGATTCATTTAGAAAGTATATAAATACATAGTAGAGATCAGCTGAAATACTTAATGTTTACACATGTTGATTCACGTTCATAACACATACTTATTCATCGGGCAGGTTATTAACCACGTGAGAATACTACTATTCACCGCAATATTTTATATACGTTTTTACGGATGTGTACGGTGACTTTAACACGATGTCACATGAAAAACCGTGTCGTGCGTGCACAGACTTCAAAACGTGGGCAAAAATTCAAAAGAAAACATTTGAGTCTGAAAAGGTATAACCAACGTTTCTTTTTTTGTAATTAAAAGTTCTATAAAAATGATAGTTAACTCTGACGTAGAACGTACATATACATTGTACATGGTGTTGTTCAAATTTAATCTCAAACTGTTTGTTATTTAGAACAATGTTTTAGATTAAACTTACTTGGTTTCCAGCAAAACATCTCGTAAAGATTACATAGTATTATGTAGATATAAATGTTTCATAAATATCATGTAGTTTGTAAAGACTACTTCCATATAATTTTATATTGTTGAATACAACAACTTGCAAGAAACTCAAAAACATAAAAAACCAACTGGATGTAAATTACGTAATTTCTAACAGTTTATATTAATTATATTATATAATTAAAAATTAATAATAATAATCGTACGGCATGAATAGGTTGCAGAGGTTTCAAAAGTTTATTCTTCCACAATAGCGTGTAAATAGTACAAAATATATTACATAATTATACAAAATAGTATATAAGTTAATATCCATATTGCCATTTGAGTTGATATATGTCTTTTGTTTGTAACAGGAATCTGAGAAAAAGCAGGAGAAAAATCAGTCTGTAAATATTAAGGGTAGACGTAATGATTGTCCTTTGGATAAGGATGAATTAGGCTCTAAAACATGGTCGTTCTTACATACCATGGCAGCATATTATCCAGACCAGCCAAGCGAAGCACAAAAGTCAGATATGAAACAATTCTTTTATTCATTTTCTCAGTTTTACCCTTGTTATGTATGCGCTGAAGATTTACGAGAACAGTTAAAAGAATCTCCACCACAGACTGACTCGCAAAAAACGTTGAGTCGTTGGCTTTGCGACGTACATAATGAGGTAAACAAGAAAATTGGAAAACCAAAATTCGATTGTAATTTCGTTGATCAAAGATGGAGAGATGGTTGGCTCGATGGATCTTGTGACTGATAATGATTTATGATCTCTCATGGCTTCAAATGTTTAAAAGTGACCTGTATGTGATATAAAATATTATGTAAGTTGATTGTTATAACTACTTCTCTGATAGGAGTAGTGATCCTAAATACAAGTAAATTCATATTTATGTTTGCAAAGTATAACAAAAATATTAATAAAAATAGAATTATTTTGTGATCATAGTTACATTAATTGTCACCTGTTTTAGAGTGTAGTCATTGATGTGTGTAGGGAATAGGTGGTGGTAGATGCGAAATAGTAAATGCAGCATTCATTGTTCTAAGACGAGGTTCATAACCATGGTCTTGTCCATCACCTCCAATTGGCATAACTTGACACGTTCTAATATGAAATGGAAACCGTTTGTTAGCCATAGATGGTCGAGTGATGAACAAAAATACTACATGTCCCACAAAGACGATCCATAATGAACATCCCTTTGCAACGCTTTCTCTTATCCAATCATCTACTAATAAAGTGATACAGAGTACCTATGAAATAATAATTACATTGCAGAAGAATTCAAACATTGTATACAACCGCATTGTGTAAAATGTATTCAATGTATACCGTTAGCGGATGACATAGGAACCATACTGATCCCAAGGAGAATAATGAACCATAAAAATGAAGTTTTGATTGCATCTTCTTTATTGTCTTCATACAACGAAGAGAGAAGACAAGCCATGCAATCAGCTTTACAGCTATCAACATGTATCCTGGTGGTGATTCATAAATGTACAATACCAATCCAGGATCAAATCTATCAGACTGGAAAATGTATAATGAAAACTGAAAGAAAGAAGTGAAACAAACAAAGCATATAAGCCATCGAACTTGTCTCGCTGTTAGAACACTTTTTGTCACTGTAAAACCAATCGCGAGTAGTAACATGAGTACGGTGAACAAAATATCTGAACAGGCTTCTAACAGTTGACCTATCAAGGAAGCATTCTCAAATGCTACACCTTTTAAACCAAGATTTATGTAACTATAAATTTCACATAGTATTCCTATCAACTGGAAAATCAATGAAGCCATGAATATTTTGTAAGACACGTGTAACAGCCGCCTTGCCTTCAATTGCATTGCTATGTGGAAACTTAATATCACGAGTATAACGTATATACTTCCAATCGCTATTAACTCTGGTAATATATCTAAAATGGAAATGGATTTAGTTAAACAATATGTTGAACTGCTTTAGACCATAACAAAGTTACTTGCAGAACTCATCTGCTGAGAAGTGTTCTCTCCAGAAACTGCCAGACTGTGCATTTGTTAGCGATATCCAATAGGAAATATTCAGCCCATTTTTTGAAGAACAATCTGCTAACGCGATGAACCACCATCTTGGACGAGATGATCGAAATCTTCGATAGCTAGTACATCGTATTACCGAACCTTCGTCTTTGCATCCGGATTGTACTGATAGACGTGTTGTTAACGGTACTATTTGACCAATTCCATCCCAGAGTATTTCTTCTTTTTCTATACATGTTTTATTCGAAGGGTAAACGCTGGGCCATTGATCGGGCGCATCGTAATACAATAACAATTTCAATTCTTTTTCCTCGCCACTTAATTCGAAGTCATACCGAAATGTACCTTGATCCGTTAAAAAACAGAATCTCGCTAAAAATGCCCAATTCTAAAGGAAAAAATGGTTTTTTTTTATTATTAAAATGTTTGACGATAGAAAACTTTTAATATGTTGGAAGATTTGTAAAAACAAATACACTGATTGAAAATTTAATAAGAGTGAAAATTAATTAAAAATTCACAGTACATCACGTGTAATCAAGCGTCCTCGAAGAATTTTAGTTTCGATTAGTTCCGTGAACAAAAGCAAAAATATTACACACGAAAACAATGGCAATTTAAACATATTGTTGACACTCAACCACACAATTTCTCCTAACTGTGAATGATATCTACATATCTCTTACACGTTACCTGTTACCTGCTGCTTTTCTTATAATCAATATTTGCCTGTCGCCTGCGACTATACATTTCAATTATCATATTGATTTTGACTTAATGCGAATCACATTCCGGGTAAACTAAATAAATTTTATATTAAAAAGTTGCATGAACAAAACATTAAATACCCTATCGGCGTTGTATTTTTGAATTTTCATTTTAATACCGCGAAAAATTTCTGCACGGTGTTGACAAGTGTACTTACGTGACCTTGACATTTACCTGTCGTTGTACAACAATATTGACATATGTTAAAACAGTGTATTTGTCACATATATGTTTTCCCTAAGTATAGAAAGGAATTAGAGCTGTTTAAAACTGCGCGTAACTAAATATATTATTTACGTTAATTATTATTTATAATTATAAAAAATTAAGTAATAAATTTTTAATATTATCATCAACGGTGATAAGCTTAGTTATTTCAAATAGATTTTTTAAAATTTATTAGAGAATTTAAAATTTACGAGGACTGTTCATATTTTATCATGTTTTTATCATATTAGATAATATTTAAAAATACATGGTTGATTATGAAAAGAAATTATTATTTATAATATGAGAAATCAGAGACATCTTGAAGAAGAAGGAATTGTATTTCCTGTGCAGACTTCCGTTCTCCAAAAGTTGTAGGGAAACAATTTGAAACCATGCGAGAATTACTTAGGGTATGAAGCCATCTAGCGGTGAAATGAGAGAAATGTTGTTACAAATACACGTGGGAGACTGAATGGAATTCATGTGCGTTGCTTTTCATCGAAAACGATTACTGTGAAATATTTAATGTACTTCTAATGCGGATTATCGGCGAGTGTTGTTAGTTCATCATATAAAAATAAGTAGACTCAATGCAAGAAAGTATTATTTAGCATTGTTAATTTCCATAAAGGTTACAAAGTAAAATAATCATGAAGATCGATAGACGAAGCCACAAGAGTTTTAAAAGTAAACTGACGTTGATTTTATCCACTGTTTTGAGTGATCATTTCTATAACACTGGACCAGGATTTTATTTATATTTTTCATTTCTAGCATTATGGATACAATTTGATGAGGATAACATAGATAAACATCAATTATTTTTTAAAGAACATTCTATAAGAAACCAAGAACCTGAACATCCAAGGGGCAAAACGTTATTTCTACTAAATATACCACCCTATGTAACCAGAGAGGTTCTAGAAAGAGTATTTGGAAAACTTTGTGGAATTGTTTCCAATGTATTTTTTACTACTCCAAAAGGGTTCAAAACAGCATATGTAGTGTTCGAAAAGGAATCTGCTTTAGAAAGAGCATTGGAACTTCCTGAAAATAGTACTGTAATATTAAATGATGAGCAGTATGTATGTATAACAGGATTAGCCAGTGAGTCATTGTGTATTCTTGTTTTTTTTTTTATTTAAATTACTTGTAATTCGTAGTTTATAAACTTGAATTATTTAAATAGAATGGTGTAAAGAATATAACGATTCAATCTGCGATGAAGAAAAGATGAAAATGGAAATCGAAGACTATATGAAGAATTATGATCAAAGAATAATTGACAAGGTTGCTCATGAGAAAGCTGTGGCAGAAGAAAATGATGATAACGATGGATGGGTAACTGTAACTGGACAAAAGAAGAGAGGACAGTTTGCTCTTGCTAGAAAGGAATCAGTTATTAACAAAGTGCAAGAGAAAGAAGAACAGAAAAATAAGAAAAAGCAGTTGCTTAATTTCTATACTTTCCAGATTCGTGAGAGTAAAAAACAGAGTAAGTTTGTTATTATTTATTTAAAGTTTCAATACTTCAATTGTTTTATTATACTGCATTTTCATAGATCTGGCTGAGTTGAGAAAGAAATTTGAATTGGACAAGAAAAGGCTACAAGATTTGAAGTCAAAAAGGACATTTAAGCCATTTTAAACAGATAGGATGTACATATATATATATATATATATAAAACAAATAATAAAACTAGCTTTTTAATTTCAATGTGAAATCGATATTTATTATACCATAAAAATGTCGTTCATATTTATACCTATTATAAAGTCATGTGTTGTATTGTATTCCAAAGTATGTACAGAAAGTGGAGAACATAAGTTAAAGTACCAACTTCAGTGAATCAAGAAGCTTTGTTCGCATATGTCTGTAGTGTCCATTCAATTAAAAAATGTTGATATGCCAATGGCTGTAACAGAGCCAACAGTTCCTCTGTAAAGTAGAATGATATATGAATTGATGTGATTCATATAAAAATTAATAAATTACAAAGATACATACGTTTATTTCCATAAATACAATTAGCAGACATTGCTACGCTCACAGCTTGCGCAAGTCGTTCCATACCTAAATCACGTGAAGTTAGACTAGCAGTTGAATGAGATCCTAAATTGCTACTTAAAGCACGAACGGTAGCTGCAAAGTGCTGTGCTGAAATTGCATGTTTATTGTTACCACTACTTTTTAATCTTAATACTGAATCCATAAGTAGCTGTTGAATTTTAGAATACAGTTTCTTTTGTTCCTGACAATTCTCTGTGTTCTTTAACCGAAGAGGACATAAAATGCACCACCTAATAAAAAAATTAGTAGTCGTATTAAAATTAGTAGTCGTATTCTCAATGTAAAACGCTCACTTATACAGGGTACATGGAACGTGATCTGTTTAGATTACTCAATCAAATTCAATAAATCAATCAATTCTCTTAATGGCTAAAAAAAAGTCAGGTCGTCCGGTCCAATTTTAAAAAAATTATTCTGTTTTAAAAGGTGTTTGAGTACGTTTGTAAACAACTGTAGGTTCTTTGAGGGCCTGCTATTCAAACTTTAAGAATATAAGCTTCATCTTATTTACCTGAACAAGCCTGCTATAGGTGTAATTGGTGTCATCGGAATACCACCAGTAGGCAAGGCAGGATTATCCATCAAAGGAGTCAACAAGAGACTTGGGTTTTCATCAATCCATTCTCCTACTAATCTAAGCAGTTCAGTAGGTGGATCTTTCTCTTCATAAACTTCACCTATCGCCGTTAGTAAGTTGGCAGTGAAATGTGGTGCAAGAACAGGAAGCTGCTTCAATTTATCAACAGATTTTGGAGTAAGGACAAAGTAGTCGTTAAGTACATGCCTTGCTAATCCTACACTCTGCGTGGAGGTAGAACCTAACTGTTGCATCCAGATTCCAGTTGCATTTAGCACTGCCTTATTTTGTGTAGCTATAGCCAATGATACTGAATTGCCCAATATTTTGTTTCTGGGACTATCAGCGGGAAAAAGGGATAAAAAAACTGCATTTCGTACAGCAGGGCTTCCTCCTGGGCTTTGAAAGAAATCACTGAGTACTTCTATCAATTGTAACTCCTGTATGGCTATAGTCATATTGCGTTTCTTTCGCCTTTCTATTTCCCCAAACACGAACTCTGATATTAAATCCAGTTGCAAGTCCATTTGCTTTCCTGATCGCCCGCATAGTATTTCTTTAAACAATTGACATATATTTGCACACAAGAATCTAATGTTTATATACAAAGTTGTTAACCCTTTCAATCCATCTTACCGATCCTGCATAAAGCTTCCCTAGCGCAGTATGGAAAATCTAATTTTCGTAAATTCTGTTTTATATCATTCCCAGCCATTAATGCCTATGTGTGCGTCTGACATATAATATTAATGTAAATTCAAAATAAATAATGGAATCGTATGTCATTTAATCAGTGACCGAAGACTACATACACAGATGTTTTTCTAAAGCTAACATTCTCGATTTTCATGAACAGTATCAATCCTTAGAAATTAAGAAAACATATGCCTTGATTGGTTCAGTTTAGTTAATGCGGATTTCTATTGTCGCACACCAATAAACTATACCGTTCAGATAGCGCTGCGTGTAATTCCTGTCTGAAGACTGCGTTAGTTTCGGATCCGCACAAATGTTTACTTTATACGATTTGTATTATTTGTATAGTAAAGTCAGGTCAAGTCAGAGAGGAAATGAGAGTGCTCACGCGCGGGATTTTGGTGTCCCCTATATAGTGCTGCCCCCTAGTTTGATTTGTAGCCTAGACCAGAACCTGCATCATCTTTTTAGCCTGGACTAGAACCTGCATCAACTTTTTAGCCTAGACCAGAACCTGCATCATCTTTTTAGCCTGTATTAGCACCTGCATCGTCTTTTAGGCTTGATCAGAGCCTACATAGAAGAGCCTCTTTTAACATAGAAGTAGCATCCACTCTGGCATTATTTGGAATCCGTTACTAATGATGCAGGTAAGATGATGCAGGTTCTGGTCCAGACTAAAAAGATGATGCAGGTTCTGGTCCAGGCTAAAAATTAGACTAGAGGGCAGCACTATACCCGGGACACTAAAATCTCGGGCGTGAGCACTCTCATTTCCTCTCTGGTAAAGTGTTCCTCGCGGCATTCGATATTTTATCATTCGCGGCAAATCGACATATTATCAGTTCACACTCCAGCTTACAATTTGAATTTAGCGCAATTCTAAAATCATACATGCGAATCATCTATATGAAATATCCATTGAAATATGTTTTGGCGGTTTTCAGCCCGACGTATAACGTTGTGTAAGTTATAACAGGTAAAGGGGACTTGAGCGAATCAACGTTGAGTCGAGAACATCCATTTTTTTATTGGCTAAGGGGAAAAGGAACGAAAAATCAAAGGCTAACACTCCTGAATTAAGCAGATTTCATTTCCGAGTCTAAGAGGAAACATCTTCCAGAAGAAAATATTCTTTCTGAATATATTTTGTCTGAAACTCAATCTTCCACTAATGGAATGATTCATCAAACCAAAGCATAAATTTCCTAAATTTCTTAATTCCAATAAACGGCAATGTAACAGCATACTAAAGAATTACAAAAGTTCCATATTGCTAGGAACACGAGTCCTAGTTGCAACTATGATCGATAAGCAACCAGGTACTTATTTGCGTATGGATAACTTTCGAGAATGTCACTTAGAGCTTGTAGCCCTCTAGCGGCGAGCGGCGAGACACGCCATGGGGAAGACTTCTAATTCGTAGCGCCACCTCCGACTAGGTTGCGAACCACATTGTTAGTCAAAACAATCGCCGAATTCACGGTCTATTTTTAGGTGGCACCCATTAAGCTATAGTGCATCACCATTTTTCCTGTACACCGAAAAAAGCTATATAGTCGACGGTCACCGCGGGCGACGGTCTCCCGATCTTGAAAAAGTTCAACGACCCCGCGGTATAATTGTGACAAGAGGAGCGACCGGCCATGTTTATATCGTGGTGAATTTCGAGGTAGCGGCCCCGAGACCCGAGACCAATTTATCCACGTGTACTTGCTCAATCTTCATCCCCTGTACCTGACGTCCAGCACAGTGTCGGAAGCCTTCGAGCGATGGAGTCCAGCGAGAGGGGTGAGTAAATCTGCATGCGAAATAAAATCGCGGCAATATTGAGTCTCTGACACAAATCACGACCTGGGGGCAATGGCAGTGTCAGGGTCGGAACGGAACTAGTTCAGTGACCGCATTCGTGATATTCGACCACGATATTATCGGTGATTTTCAACGTTTCGTCCCTTTTTCATTCATCCTTTTCTCTCCGCAGGCACGTATTTGCTATTGAGAACGGCTACCTGCGAAAATTAACTCCCGGCCGAATCTATGTCACGCATCTTACTTTTGATCTTGACTGTACTCTCTACTCTTGGCTCAATCCCTACGCGTGCCTTTTACATAGACATATCTATATATACGTGGACTAACCGCGGAAGAAAGTGTAATTCGTGGTTCTTTCATAGGTCCTTCAAGTTTTCTTTGAGCGGTTGTGTCAGGGATGCGCGAACTCGCCGAAAGCGGATGTAATGTGTTTTTGATATTTCTTTTTTTTTTACTTTGACGTTTGGGAAAGTTGCTTGCTTGGACGACTCCGTTCAGCGTTACGCAATAGTGTAACGGCGTGCCTTTAACCTAGATAGTGTCTCGCGTACAGTGAATTGAAGCCACGGCACCGCTTGACAGAGACACGTGAGAATTATTATTGCTTGACCGAGTCGAGCATGTGTTGCAACGTGGCGACACCTGTCGTCTGTTCGTGCACGTCCTACCTCAAGCCAGCGGGAATTAACCCCTCTCCCTTTACGTCACCGTGTTCAACCCTTACGATCAGCGCACCCGACCTCATCGAGTCCTACGATGCCGGTATCTTATTTTCGCTTTCTATTTCACATTAATCAATCGATTTGCAACTATGTATTCTTGTTTATAACATCGTACCGACGGGGGATGAACTTTTGAATCACAGTGTACGAAGATTTATAGTTAACCCTTTGCGGTCCTGTGTCGAGTCGAACTCGACATTGACTTTTGGCACCGATGGTTCCTTATTTCACAATTACAATTTTAATGCCACAATTACATGGTACGTACGACAAAATGTATTCCTTATCCATTCGAAATCGAGCTACCTGTGGGGATATAATTGAACTATGTCATTTTGTCGCAAGTTCTGATGTAAAAGACGGGGAACACGTCGGACCGCCTGTAAAGCCTGTATTTTTACTCTCTCGAAAATAGGCGGCCGACATTTTCGCCGGACAAGATTTCCATCGTTGCTTTATTTAATTTTTTCGCCTTACAAACGTCACAATACATGGTAACATAAGCACGGAGAGTCGATGGAGAGGTACGTTTATATTTGCCTAAAATTATGCTCTAAATCAATTAGAAAATGTTCGATTTCATAGGGTAAAATAACCTCTCTAAGGGTAGCTTTTTATTTATTGTGCGAAGTGATAAATATTTAGATTAGGAATTTGAATTTTTAAAGATATTTCAGTCGCATGTTGTAGGGACGACAGTGGTGTTTCAATAGTGCTACATATTTCATGGTATTGTCTAGTCATTTTTATGTTCGCATTTTGTAGCAATTGTTGCGAAATTCGGCGAATTTCTTTGTCGCTAGAGGGCGCCCTCGGACCCGTAGGATTCTATCTCTTATTTTTAATCTACCCTTTTCATCTTCTGTTCCGTTCTGGGATACTTTTTTTCCCCCTGTTAGACTCTTCCTTGTTATATAAGTCCAAGGACGAGCTGCACGGCTGTGCAAACACACATTCGCACACGTCTATCCCTCAGTGGTTATGCTACTTTTTCCCCCTCTTGATCTAACCTGTGCTCTGTTGTCGTCCTTTCTCTCTCCTTCTTTTTCTACTTCCGTCTTATCGCGTTCCTCCTCTCTCTGTCAGATCTCCCCTCCCTTATCTACATTCTTCTCTATTCTTTGCCTCACTGTTGCTACATTATATTGGCCAGCTCTGCTGTATTGTTCCGCACACCGGTTATACCCTCTTCGGTCCCTCTTTCTTTTTATTGCACGCGATGCTCGACGGGAGCATACAATAATACTCGCCCGAGAATCATTCTCGCCGCGTCTCGCGCTCGCTACTTTCTGTTACAAAATGGCCGTGGATTTATTAAAACTGTTTCTATCCCGCAATGGTTCTTGTCCTCGGCAGCCGAGCAGCTTATGGACCAACCTGTAAGAATTATTGCGGCACTCTGTGTAACGAATAGGGACACTCAAATATTATACAGGGTGGCCCAAAAATGTTGCACTTCCTCGAAAAAGGGTGATTCCCGAGGCGATTTGAAGTCACTTTTTTCAAGGATCATGAAATGCTTTTTTGTACAGTTCGTGGAATATTATCTTATAATTTCGTTGAACGTTCCGTTTTGAAGATTTCAGGAGTTAACGAAGGGTTCGGAAGATCTTATGATTTGTTTCTCTTGGAAATCGAAGAACTATTTCGAAGGATTGCGATACATCGCGATGAGAGTATTGTTGGCATACTCGCGGCAATTAGATGGTAATAACTTATCGGCAGTGACTGGGGTGGTATTCACGCAAATTGGAAAGATGGATAATCGTCGGCCTTGCGTGGGATTATACCTGACCAGGCTATCCTATTGTTCCGTGTCGACGGGGAAGTTGCACGAATTCGCATGTTAAACCTGGGTATTATACGGCAAATTAAACGTGGCGTTTAGAGGGCACGAAAATAGCGGGATGTAATTATTAATGTGTTCGCGGGAGTAACATCGATGTATTGATTTCCTGGAAATCGTGATATTAGTGTCATATACTTTGCGGCCCAACTATACGGGACTATGAATCCATGAAAATCTATAAGAAACTGTACAAAATCGTTATTACTTAGGCGAGAAATTAAACAACCTTAAATTCATTAAATTTTTTAGCAAATCAATACTTTCGCCTAGGCTAAAATTACGTTCAGGTAGTGTTCCGAAAACGCCTCGATGCCAGGTTCCAATTTAAAAATTCAAAATTGACCTTTACCGATCAAGGTCATCTCAAGGTCGAATGAATAAAAACTTAATTATTTCTCTGGAATGCGATGCTACGAATGGAACACAATTTGTTGGTCTAAAGTAGAGCAAAAATGGGTGCATTATTGTACTAGGATCGCATGTGCGACTATTTTTGAGTGATTTTGTTAAATTTATCGTCACGAGCGTAACTCGTTGTTATACGGGAAGGGTTTAGGAACGCATTCGCAGCGTCCTCCATTCCCTAATTGAGGAATCGCTTTGTTTCGTCCCGACTGGCCTTGTTTCCGCGTGCTGCGTTTTTGCGCTGTCGTCTAGCCGACTCTTATATTTGAACTTCGTCGAACGAGTCAATTAGCAAGCTGCCGTAACATCTGCCAGCATCGTTTTCTTTCTCTCGAACTATCCGCCCATATACGGGGCAATACATACTGGTACATATACAGGGTGTTCCAAAAATGTTGTACTTCCTTGATGGGGATAATTCCCGAGATCATTCGAAGTAACTTTTTCCTTTGCGAAAATGTTCTCCGCGGCTTTATGAAGGAGTTATTAACGAAAAACACGGACCAATCGGAGCGCGGCTATAGCAGAGCGGGTCCTAGCTCGGCGACACCTCCCGCCGAGTGTCGCGTTGCCATTGGCTGAGTCAGAATCCGCCTGCTGTATCCGCGCTGTGATTGGTCCGTGTTTTTCGCTAATAACTCCTCAACAAAGCCGCGGAGAACATTTTCGCAAAGGAAAAAGTTACTTTAAATTGTGCCAGGAACCACCCCTTCCTAGGAAATACAACATTTTTGGGACAATCTGTATACAGGGCGTTCTCATACCATTGTCGCGCATGATTAACCTGAAAATAGTCCCTCTGATAAACGAGCAAGAGAGAGAGAGAGAGAGAGAGAGAGAGAGAGAGAGAGAGAGAGAGAGAGAGAGAGAGAGAGAGAGAGAGAGAGTTTCCTGATATTTTCTTCGTTATCCGAAGTTTCCTAGGAACACGACTCATTCAATTACTCCCGGCTGCACAAACGGGAGAATTAATTGCACCCAACGTGCTAGCATCGTCCACGAGAACTTCGGCAATTTACGGCGACATTTGTGCCTGGTTCATTCCGTTTTGAACCAACGGACACGAATCCGTTCCGGCAAGCCAATTAACGAGATAGAATTCGAGCGCGTGGGCGTGCGGCACGCACGTTCGCCATTTAGATATTCCCGGCTCGTATCGGTCAGGATGTGCTGAAATCCTGTCGCGCTCGTCAAGGATACCCCGGGCCGTGCATTTTCCGTCGATCAATTTCACTAATTTCGGCGATTTCGATGAATACACATCTCCGTAAAGCCATTGTGCTTTTAGATGAAACCTCGCGATATTTCTACAGTAAGGATTATTTTATAACCGATATCGTTTTAGAATTCATGAAGGTCCATCGTCATATCCATCGTCACTAACAATAGAAGCAATATTTATTTGAAACGAACGACAAGAAACGTGATATGGCACAAAATGGCTAAATTTCCATAATGTCTTTTTTTAAATAACTTACGAATTTACAATAGTGTCTTTCGTATCTCTAAATCAGAGGTCGGCACAATTACCATTTCTCTGAATCACTTGAACAAATTCGATAGGCGCCCACGCTCCGCTGCCTTTAATGTAATGCTTTGCAATGTTGACAATTTCCATGAACTTTTCTCGCAACATTTCTCTCCACGGATTTTCTACAGGGCGAGGTCCGGAGAACAGCCACTGGGCTGGGTTGTTTCAGCTCTAGAATAAGTACATATTAACCATAATAAAGAATTCATCGAATGACTTGCATAGCTCGTCTGAAAAAATCCCCGAAGATGTGCCCACTCTTCAGGTCTTTACCGTGTGGAAAGATGTCACAATGCGATTGAAGAATTTTTTGACGATGAAAACCGCTCGAAAATGAACGTCCGCGACGGCCAAGGGTGCGCAAACTGGCATGCCATTAGACGGGAACCATAGGGGTGTACATAGTGTTTACCATTATGCCTCGTTCTACGGGTGAACCGTGTAATCTCGAGGACTGTAAAGCGTAGAAATTTCTACTGTATTTTCAAGAAAAAATTCATATTCTCGGAAGACGGGGCACTCGGGGCCAGAATACGATGGTTTGGATGTGTGAAGGTTGGCCGAGTCAGCGGTTATAATTATCCTTAATGAGGTCATTAATTGGAGGCAAATAAAGGCGTCGCTTGATCTCTGGATAAATAGAGCCTTGGAGCTTCCTATCGATCGTTGTTCGGCTATCGCCGGGCCGGGGACACACACGGCTATTATGCCACGATCGTTCGAAATAATTAGCCGGCGATCATCGCGCGAATTACGTTCGCGAGTTTCGTTTTTGCGAGGATTGTCGCCGTGTACCGAGGCTGCCCAACGATCGTTCGATTATTTATGTCGTCCCATTCTCGTGAACTCGTATCGGCGATTACTTTATAAATGCGGAGCCCACGGTGCTATTACACCACCCGTTCTACATGCTGGTAGCGATTAAGATAGGCCGCAGCGACGCGACGCGCCGGTTGCGCGAGTCCGCCATTTCAGTTTTACCCGCTCAAGGTCCCCGCGGTGATTCTCGGGAAACTGTCGAGGGGATTCCCCGGAGAGAAGTTTCGAAATCGGGGATTATTTCGGAAAAAGAACTGCCGAGAAACTCGGACCAGTGGCGACTTTTTCCCTTAAAACTCTGGGGATATTTCGTACGTGGAATTTCAAAGCAAGGAAGAGTTCTGGAAGTAACTGTTAAAAAATTTATAGGCTTGGGGAACAGTAAAAAAATAGTAGACAATTTGTGTCTCTTCAGCTCCGGTAACTCAGGGGTGAAACCACCCTCCAAGAGCTGTTTGCTAAAGTGTCCACACTGCAGTCGGCGAACAGCAGTGTGGATCCGGCTTAAGAAGTAGAACCAGATTAAGATGTGTCCCCCACTCCACCCTTCCCCTTCTACGACGCTATTCCCCCACCCATTGTGACACATGCACGACACGTGACGCGTCACGTGACCGTATTGCGGGGACTAGTGCGGTAGAAGGGGAAGTTAGAGTGGGGACGCAAGTCTTTGGGACTATGGTATGGCCAGATCAAGACTTGTTCCCCCACTCCAATTGTTCTCCTCCCACTATTCCCCCACGCTCCTGCCACGGTCCGGTCACGTGACTAATCCGGTACTGACAGAGAGAGGGTAACTCTGACAAAACTGGTGAGTTCTTTTTGTAAGTCCCATTTGTAAAACGGATGTCCTACCATTCAGTCCCGTTAATTTGTTCTAAAAATCTACACATTTCTAGAGAAACTCGTGCGGCGCGACAACATTTTAGTTTCACTTATCTATAAATAATATTTTTGTATGTTTTTATCTACTGAATAAAAATGAACAAATTACTAGGCTGGTTATCTTGTTGTTCCTGACTGTATTATCCGCATCCACAATCCGCACGATAATACTCTCGACGGATCATGAATACGATTCGACACACACGATTCTTGCCGGTTTATTCCGGACAATAAACCGAGCTCGCCCGCTCGCTTAACGATCCTGTCAGCTTCTTTTATCGATTCATGGAATATAAATATCCGGTGATGACATCGTTCGGAACGTATTTAGCGAAACAATTTAATCGTCGTCGCAGGAAAATAACAGGAAAGATACACACATAGAAGGGGACCGTTGCCGATCGTCGACCCGCGACAAATTTCCATCGGTGATCGTGCATGACCAGCGCAACGATTCCGTACGTGGCCAGCGACGATGAAAAAAAGGGGGGCAGACTCGTTTTCAAAGCACTCTCGAACCGCATTGCCGCGCCGCGATAAACGGATTATGCGTCGCCACACGATAACACGCTTGCCAGTGTCAATACTCGCGGATTCGTCTGACGACACGATTGTTCGCGACGGAAACTTTTTATCTTTATCGCGTCCCCCCACCCCCCGCGAGTTTCGCTCGATTGGAACTAGAATATGACCGGATGTACAGTGACTCTCACGAATCTTCGGACATTTGTAAAAGAACGATCATTATTTTAATTTTAGACCGTACGACTCGGATATTCTTTACAAGTTAGAACGGTAATTGTTTACCATAGGGCATTTCTCACCGATTTCAGTGACCTTGAGATATGTCATTCCCGAGATCGTTTGAAGTAACTATGCGAAAAGCTTTTTCGTGGTGCTGAAATAATTCTCGCACGGTTCATGGAGCCGCGCAGGACTTAAGGGGGCCGGCATGGTTCGAAATCCATATATGTACGTATGCAAGGGTCAATATCTAGACAAATTGCCTCTTCAATATTGCAATGAGCAGTTTCGAAGTGGTCAATTGTGTTTCCTAAAAGTCCAATCTACGTCTGTATGGAGCCCAAATTGCGAATTTCTACCTCATCGTGGAGTAATTTGTAATATTCGGCAGAAAATTCGAATTCTGAAGCAAGTATGACGTCACAAGATGGCTGCCGCTGAGAGATTCTCTTAATTTCGAGAGATTTAGTGTTCGTATCGAGAAAAAGGCTCTGTACAGACGTAGCAAAGACATGTACAAACACGGTGGTATGCATTTTTAATTGATTACTTACTTATTTAAGACGTAAAATAGTGACAGTAAAGGCCAAATGCCTGCCGACCCCCTTGAGGGCCCTGGATAGTCGCGTGAGTTTTTCAGAGTCAGCAGGTCGGTAACTGCTGCATAATTTCCGAAAACCATTTTCCGCCTATTTTTGTCGGTAACGTGGTCACTCTACGTTATCGCGAATCTACGAATACCGGGACCCTAACGGCAAGATTCCTGCGAGGAACAGGGAGGTCTCTACCGGATGCCTCACCTGTCCGTTCGCGAGAAATGTGTTGCAGAACAGCTCATTGACGGCCTCGCGGGGGACAACGATAATAAATCGTTTCGCAACGAGATCTGCGTACGCGCGAGCGCACGCATGCCTGAATGTGTCGGGCAAGTGGCAACCTTGCGGAAATATAAATAGTGGATCGCGATAGAGAAGGAGGAAAACTCGAACGAGTCTCGTCACACTCCACGTGGTTTTCTCACGCTGGCTCGTGGCGCACGAGCGAACCTCTACGCGACAACATCACCGCGACCCTGGTCTAGCCGGGCCGTCGTTGCGTAAACCCACGCGGTATGGGAAGCTGTCGTAGGTACCTTTTATCGAGCGACGACACTCGACTCTGATCTCTACAGCAAACTGTGCAGCACACGTCTCCATACGCCTCGCGACAAGACTATAAGACACGTCAGAAAGTAAATGGAAAGTGTACTCTCTCCGTAACTGTCGGAAAGATCTCTACCGTAACTGTCAACATATTCTCCCCACCACTGAGCGGGTTCCCCCTTGGACTCAGTCGTAAACATGCTCGACGACCGAGCCAGAGTCGAGTATCGGTCACATGCACTTTCGGGATTTTTTGAAATTTTCAATTATTTGCACATGTTTGCCCATCCGAAAATTCTGAAAAATATACACAGTAATAACCACAGCAAGACACAACTACCACGATAATGTAAACATGGTCATGTGATAAGTTCGATGTGGAATCAGCAATTTTCTGGAATTTTTTAAAAATCGACTCTGCGGTAAAAAATTTCAACAAAATTCACAGTCGTGTGCGCAGTCAGGCAGAATGTTCACGAATATTTTCATAATTTTCTGCTAAGCAGAACAGAAGGAATAATTCATTAAACCCTGCTTACCCTATAACTGTCCTTGTGGTAGGGGTACCGATCCGACAGAGGGTTATTTGCACATGTTTGCCCATCCGAAAATTTTGAAAAATAAACACAGTAATAACCATAGCAAGACACAACTACCACAATAATGTAAACATGGTCATCTGATAAGTTCAATGTGGAATCAGCAATTTTCTGGAATTTTTTAAAAATCGACTCCGCGGTAAAAAATTTCAACAAAATTCACAGTCGTGTGCGCAGTCAGGTAGAATTTTCACGAATATTTTCATAATTTTCTGCTAAACAGAACAGAAGGAATAATTCATTAAACCCTGCTTACCCTATAACTGTCCTTGTGGTAGGGGTACCGATCCGACAGAGGGTTATTTGCACATGTTTGCCCATCCGAAAATTTTGAAAAATGAACACAGTAATAAGCACAGCAAGACACAACTACCACGATAATGTAAACATGGTCATGTGATAAGTTCGATGTGGAATCAGCAATTTTCTGGAATTTTTTAAAAATCGACTCCGCGGTAAAAAATTTCAACAAAATTCACAGTCGTGTGCGCAGTCAGGCAGAATGTTCACGAATATTTTCATAATTTTCTGCTAAACAGAACAGAAGGAATAATTCATTAAACCGTGCTTACCCTATAACTGTCCTTGTGGTAGGGGTACCGATCCGACAGAGGGTTATTTGCACATGTTTGCCCATCCGAAAATTTTGAAAAATAAACACAGTAATAACCATAGCAAGACACAACTACCACAATAATGTAAACATGGTCATCTGATAAGTTCAATGTGGAATCAGCAATTTTCTGGAATTTTTTAAAAATCGACTCCGCGGTAAAAAATTTCAACAAAATTCACAGTCGTGTGCGCAGTCAGGCAGAATGTTCACGAATATTTTCATAATTTTCTGCTAAACAGAACAAAAGGAATAATTCATTAAACCCTGCTTACCCTATAGCTACCCTCGTGGTAGGGGTACCGACTCGAGGGTTTTCTTTGAGGGGTCTTGTCGGATGGTATGAAGAAGTTGAAAATTTGATTTTTTGCTCGCGTTTTGATGATTTCGTGGCGCCACGGGCGGTGACAGTTTTCGGCGTGTGCGGATCCTTTTTCGGTTGGGCCACTTACATCGTTTACCGTTCCAACTTCTGAATTGATAGCGGTGCTCTCGTTGGTGCATCGATCGCGTCTGGTCGAGGGTGGCGGGACGGGTCGGCGCCGGGGTGGCGTGTCACGATGGTGGGGAAAGTGCACTCGGAGTGCAAGCAGAGGGAGAGAGAGAGAGAGATCCTATATGCAATTGGCTGGAAAGTGCATGACTGGAGGGGATGCTCGAGGGAGGAGTGACAGGGAAAGAGAAAGACCGAGCGAACGGGACGGAAAAGAGACCGGCGGAGAGCGTGGAGAGGGGTCACGAAAGGGGAGGGCAAGTGCACACACAATGTAGACATATAGGTCAATGTCGGGACACTCCCGTGCACTGTTTAGCACGACTCACCTAGTGACCCAGTTACCTTCTCCTTTTGCGTACTCTGACCAAGCCCTCCTAGCCTGCCAGCCGCGGTTCCAGACACCGGGACCAGGTGTACCCTCGTTTATCGCATCTTTTTCCTCCATAGATACGTCAGCCGCCCCCATAGGGCGCACCATCCCCCTTTCTCAGCGTTTCCTTCGTCCTCCTAATCCTCTCTCCGACCTATTTCGCCCGTTTTCCGTCTTGGCCAACAGGTTACCAGACGCGTTTCACACCTTGCCGCCTGCATTCGCTAGCCAGTTGTTGGTTAGTTGTTGGTTCACGAATAAAATTGCTGTTGAAGGATCCACTAAAAATGGACCGTGACTTCTGAAAATTAGAAAACAACCGCCGGCTAATATGTTAACTGCTCGTGACACCTGATTTTGTCAGATGTCTACTAGCCCGGTGTCTTCATACAATTCGAAACGTCACTTTGCCTGTGGAACTAGGTCATCGACTAATTGATATATCGCTTTCAGTGGAGAAGTATACCGGAAATTGTGAGCGTTCAAAGTCCAGGAACTGGCTTTTAGAGTTCACCCAAGAGATACAGCTTTTTGGGTTTCCCCTGAGAAAAGCTCCGATTTTGAAACACCATAAAATACACTGGAAAATAATATAGATACACTTGTTCAGTATTTTATTGTTAAACGTGTTTTAACCGTTAACGGTCCGGAAGTATTTCAAGTTTACTTCCCACCAGGTCCAAGCTATTTTTCTTACGAGGAGAAACTGTGGACTCGACATTTTTGTGTCAAGTATAGAAAGGAAAATATTTATATTTTATTATTGCCGCCATATACATTGGACCCATTAGGTAAAAGTCCGTGAAGTCCGTTTGGTCCGTTAAGGGTTAGAACTGGAACCTTGAATTTAGCATATTGTGATCACTCGAGTGAGAGTGATTACGTCTCGCCTTCGCCGGTTTTTTTTTTTTTTTTTTTTTTGATTAATGGATTCCAGGTATTCATTGAAAGTTTTTTCCTCGTTTCGGTCGTTCGATCTCGATTTGAATACCGACGCGCTCTGGGATCGCGCGAAACACGATTGCGAACGGTGTCAATTACAGGAAGATCGGTATTAAATGCAGATCTTAACGCCGCGATTAGTCAACAAGTCAACGATAGCATACTCGCGGACGGTTCGCGGCGGCTTTCGAAACGGAACGAAGAAACCAAGGAAAAAAGCAAACGAGGATGGCAGTACGTATCTGTTACACGTGACGCGTGCAGCGCATCCTTCATAATCCAGGCTCATTTGGCTGACCTATATTCGCTTTCAGTCGGCGAGCTCCGCTTTTATCGTCGTTCTGTTTCCACCGCCATTGTTGTCCCATTTTATACGTTACCCTCGATCGCGTATTAAATTATAATCCACCGATATAGTTTTGCCCCTTTTTTTTTTTTAATACTGACCGTCGAAGTTCGGACTGACGACGTGTTTGAAATATTTTCTCTATTCTATGGAAGCTGACATGGAACGCTGCACACTTGGTGATAAAATCGCACAAATTTTTCCGTGCGAATCAAAATCATGTGTCACGAGGGTTAAGGAAATCTGACCGTGAAAGATCGACAAGGTTGGAGGAGAGGAAAAAATGCGAAGAAAAAAAGACGAATTCAACGACTTATGTTATAACAAAGTACATTCAGTCGACCTTGACCCTCAGCACGAAGCGAGAAGGTGCGGAGAGTATGAAACTGCATTACTTATTTTCAATGTTTCCTGTTGAGGTTCAAGGTCGACTCAAGGTACTTCGTTATAGGTCGTTGAATTCGTCTTTTACACGACTACAATATAGCAACAAAAATATATATACAGTGTCGTTTGAGAAGCTCAAGGTCACCTTGATATCTCAGGAAATATAAGGCCTTAAAAAATCGAACTGTATCTTTCTCATGAGCCCTCTCGGATACAATTTTCATTTCAAACATTTTTTGATAATTTCAATAAATAATGAGTTATTCCAGACGGTAATTTTTACTGACACCCCGTATACTGCGATTAAAGTATCTTTCTAATGCGCCTCCTTGGTAATAATAAATTTCATTTCAAACTTTCTTTGATAATTTCAATAAATAATGAGTTATTCCAGACGGTAATTTTTACTGACACCCCGTATACACGCGATTAAAAGCATAAATGGATTCGTTTCGTTCCAACAAAAATAGAAAAATCGTGGTGCAGTTCTCTCTGTCGACAATGTGAAACATTTACCGTCGTCAAGTTAAACTTGTAGAGAACGGATGACGTAAAATCGCAGTATTGATTTTCGTTCATCGTGAAATATTCTGTGGAGTGAAATTAAAGATGCATTTTACAGGAAGAACGGTGTATCGATTTATTTCTGTGGAGGGTATTTAAAGACCCGGCGATATCTGGACGATCTTTTTGACGGTGGCCGTGTCGATTTTCGTGGTTAAAAAAAAAAAAGAGGAATTGTTACCCACTGTTTAGTATTATTCAGGTGGCAAATCGACATGGCGAGCGGGTGGCGAACGCGCGTTTAGCAACCGCACGAAGCATATTGCGTTATACGAGAGAGCCCCAGCGTGATTTCCTGTTACAAGGCCCTCGGAAGTTCACTTTACGTGACGGGCTTCCATTTACCGATCTCGTGGGAATGTCAAGGTTGTCGGTGCAATTTCAAACTCGAACGCGATTCGTGCCGCCGCGACGCTTTTCCAGCCGGGGGGAAAAGCTTCCCGGGACCATTCGGGTACTAGACGCTGCCATGAAATTAGGTCAAGTGCGGTTTCGCCGGGGGAATGCGTGGATCTTTTCCAAATATGGAGGAGAAGCAAGATTCCAATTGTTCAAAAAACCATTCGTTCTCGAATATCAACGATTCGCATACAATGTAGAGCCACACCATGTTCCCGTTATTTGCAATAACATGAACAAATGATTTACGCAACGCTTGCATGGCGTTTCCGGGGATTTCAAGGTCACACTCTTCAAATGGAACGAGACCTACCTTCCGTATAGTCAATCGATTTAGTTCTGCGTAAAAATGTAATGACCTTCGTACGTCCTAAATCTAATAGCAATATTTGTCAACATTTCCAAGTACATTGTGAAAGAACAAACATACTCATTGTTATATTATTATTTTCCTGATACACGACCTATGTTTTACCATTGCATTTAAAATTATTGGTGCACGTTGAAGATATGAATAATCGCTATGATGGACGTGCTCGAGGTTTGCTCCTAGCCGATTTATGACCCATGTTTTGGACAAACATCGAGTAACTACTGTATATTGTGTATGTAGAGAGTGACGCTATCGTGAAAGCAAAACTATTCAAATTAGATGCGATTCTTTTTTGTTTTATCGCTCCTCGAGAACGGTAACCTGTTCAAAGAATAGTTGATGCGGTGATTACTTGTTATCGGCCATTTGGCAATCCATCATTCTAATTGCAAGCCTGTCGGAGAATTATGGCTTCTCAGGGTTGCCCTAAAAATTTCCTGAAGGAAATGCGGTGAATTTCTTAGCGGCACTGGTGTTTGGACTGTTATCAATACACTGTAAATATTTGAGCATTTATAACTTCTACAAATTTTACGAATTCAGGTTGCCTTGAATAGATTATGAGACGACAATTTTAGTAGAATGTTATTCTTTCGTACACTGTACGTTCACTGTCTCGTGAATTATGTATACTGCACAGCAGGGGTTCCCAAAGTGCGGTCAGACAATTATTTTTACTTTAAAAAGCAAATAATAATTGTGTAAAAAGACCGAATATCAATTTGTTACTAACTGCAATTTATTTCTCTCTGTTACAGGTGAGTTGCTCGGTTAGTTTCGCCCGAAGTTTATTCCATATTTTCATACTATGACAACTATGCTGGTCCGTACAGTAAGATATTTTTTTAATATATGTAAACATTTTAACTTATGTTCCTAAGTAGACATTTTAACTTATGTTAATATAAGTGATGCAAGTAGATTTCTTAACTTATATGAATAGAAGCAAGACAAGCAGACATTGTAACTTATATTAATATAAGTAATGTAAGTAGAAGTTTGACTGATAAGTAGTAGAAGTACATTTAATATAAGTAAGTTATTTAGTCTATGCATTTTTATTCTAAACTAAGAAAGCTTTTATCATTGTTAGACTGCGGATTTTATGCATTTATAGCATTTGTAGAACTAACTTTACCATTATCGAGAAATTCTCGGCATTTGAACTGTGATTATTTGGTTAAAAAACAAAATAGCACGACAATATACCTGGACTCGTTTTGAAGCTTGAACTTTTGCCATCCATCGTTCATTTTGTAAGATACTTTGGCATGACACAGCGACTGGGAAACTGAATGAAGACGCGTTTTTGGTCCAGAAAGTTTGTAAAAACATTGAAAAATTTTTCTCGTGACTGAAACCACGAATTAACTACAAGAATTGTGCAAGTTTCTGAACAAGTGAGCAAAAGTTTGCTAAAAAAAAAAAAAATGAAAAAATAGCCGACGCACGGTGTCGACGGCGCGAAGCGATGCGTTCTTCCATATATTTTTATAGCATCCCATCGCCATGCTTGCTCAACGTTAAGAACAAACAGTAATTTGCTTTCCGTTAAGCACTTTCTTCGGTTGATTGGCTTACGAGAGAGCGGAGAGAGCTTAATACGGTTATCCTTAACTTGGTCAAGGTTTTTCTCGTGGTTTAAGGGGAGGCGAACGCTGTCCGGGATATAAAATAAAAAAGAAACGAAGGAGGTGGCCTCTTTGGTGTCTCCGTCTCGGTGTGAGAGCGTTGATACCTTCGTTGCATCGTCAACACCTCGAAACTCAGGTCTTCCGAATTTACTGGCAATATTTCCCGCTCTCCGGACATATTTTCGCTTCATGGCTGACATTTCCCACTGGTTTACCGATTGGTTGGCTTGTATAGTGAGTTACCTTGTCAACAATTGCCCCGTTTCCTTCGGGACAACCCGAAACAATTCCGGATTTATCTCGGCGGCCCTGAAGATCATCGAAAGTGCAGGGTGAACGAACTATTCGCGCATCGAGCGGATTAGTTTGTTTCTCGGGCAAAGAATGTCAGGACCGTAGCAGAATCTTCCGTCGCAATGCGGCGGTCACGTACGTTGTCCTTGACTGTTCTCTCGTTCTCCCACCTCTCGTCACAGAGTGTCCCTGCCCGCCTACACCTGATTGATCATCCTTCCTCTCGTGCCTCGCGAACCGGCATTATTTATAGCGGGACGAGTGCATGTGTGCTCGCCGCAGCACGACCGATCATGCACCCGCGACTCTGATCCGTCATCTTCGACGCCCACGGCTCTCTTCGTTTCGCCGAAGATCAGTCACGTGACATTGTGAAACATGCATGCCAGAGACGAATCACGGGACGAAGTTAGAGTGGGGGAACAAGTCTTGATCTGGCGACACTGTCCCTACCATGGCGCCCACTAGCGTCACCAGGTGAGGGGAAAAAGCTACCCCCTCTCTGCCAGTACCGGTGACGCATCATCGCAGTCGGAAACTTTGGGGGTACCGTGGTGGGAGGGGAAGTTAGAGTGGGGGAACGAGTCTTGATCTGGCGACACTGGCGCCCACTGAGAGAGAGATTGGTGGGGGAAACAAGCGTTTGAGGGGCCCCCACCACGGGGTTAGCAGAACGGGGTTAGAGGTTACCGACACGCAATTTTCAACTTTTTGAAATTACCAGAGGAAGAAGAAAATCTCTATTTGGCTCCTACGTCCTGCAATTGATGGGGACCATTTTTATTTTGTATAAAAAGGGAAACCGTTCACATAAAATAGTATACAAAAGTCGCCAACAACCTGAGCAGTTGACGCGACTCAAAACGCAAGGAAATGAAACAATAGCGAATAATTTTGGTTCAGCTATTTGACAGAGTCTTATGCACTTTTATTGTCACACGATTTTCTTACCTCTGCCAAGACGATTCCCTCGAAGGGATCGATTTGAGGGGTTAAGTTAAAGGGATTGATTTAACGCCTGCGGTTCTCTTCCGAGCGTGCGATTCTTCAGCACAATGTCCAGTCATCTCTGTTATTCCGTCGTTTCGATGGTGTTCGAGGGTCCACTGTTCCCTCAACGAGACATCCAACGGTGCATTAGACGGACGCTTATTAGGTTTCAGGGAACGATTAACCCTGAAAAATTGCGAGCTTTCATGGGGTGAACAATGCCGGGTCTGATTGGTGCTCGCTTTAGAATTAGTACCCGAATTCTGCATTGTGCAGCCGGACCGACCGAAACAGCTGCACCGCGGCTTTCTTCTGTCCTGGCTCCTCTTTCCCGTTCCCTCCGCGTCGACTTCCTTTGCATTCATTCCGCTGCGTTTCCGTCGTGTCTTTATCGAACACGGACGCCATGTCTATCTGTCCCGATGGCGATCGTGTTAACGTTCGCTCCACCCGGTATAATAAACCTGCGGCCTGTAATAGTACTTCTGGATCAAAATTCTCCCCCTTCCATTGTCTTTATTTACTTACGCGTAATGGGGAATTTCATTAGTTCTACTCCTGCTAATTGAGGGCTTCTGGCAGTTCCACCGTAAATCACGATTATCGCCAAATGAATTACGTTTCCGTTCAACTGCACACGGAATCGCGTCACAACGCAGAATTTATGTCTTCGGCCTGACGCCACGGTGTGATCGATGTTAAGATCGGAGATGCTTTACGATACTTTTAACACTTCAACTGGAAACGACTTACTGCTTTGCTCGCCGCTCCTTTGTTTACAGCTTCTTCACATTTACGGTGACTCTATTCGTAAATAACCATCAGAACTTCTTCGAAACACTAAAACACTCGAATTCTAACTCGAACAATATCTGATATTGATATACAGGGTGTCCCCGAGGGGCGATTCCCAAGGTCATTTGAAGTAACTTTTTCCTTTGCGAAAACGTTCCCCGCGGCTTTGTTCCGGAGTTATGAACGAAAAACACGGACCAATCGGAGCGCGGTTACAGCGGACCGACACCGGTTCGACCAATGCCAGCGCCAGGCTCAACGGGGCCTGTCGTAGCCGCGCTCCGATTGGTCCGTGTTTCTCGTTAATAACTCCGAAACGAAGCCGCAAAGAATATTTCCGCAAAGGAAAAAGTTACTTCGAATCACCTCAGGGATCAGCCCTTTCAAGGAGGTACGTTTTTGCGAGGCTCTGTGTAACAGAATTATTTTAGCGAAAAAATTTGACTATAACTTGGGTGGGAAAACGGTAAAATCGTCAGTGTTCAGGAGGCAGCACCGAACTTTGAATGTCGATGATTTTTCTCTCGCGTTCGGCGATCTTCCTAGAGCCCGAGAGGCCATACAGCATCCCTGACGACGGATTGAGGGAGAAACCAGTTCCGACGAAGAATGTAAACGGAATATCGCCGAGTCCTGTTAACCTTTTCTCGTCCTACTCACCTGTTCGCAAAAACGGACGAGGATACTGTTGCTCCCTGCTCCATCGATACGTTTCGTTCCTCCGACCACGGTTTCGGACCTCTCCGCATGCTACCAAAACATCATCGCTCAGACTTTATGCACCTATCACATTTATCTTCGGCTCCTGCGATGCGGACAATTTTTATTTTCCATAAAAGTCCGCGGAAAAACTGGCTGGATTCAGTCTTTATTCATCTGCACAACAAATTGTGTTACAATACTTTCACTCTGTACGCAACTGATCTGCCAAACGTATTTTTAACATTTTTAATATAGGCTCGCATAAAAAAGTTGTGAAACACAGCTTTCAGTATTTGCCCGACAATTTTATGAAAAATAACTTCTGAAATTCTAGCTTCTCAAAAAAATGGGTGTTACTGTATGTAAGTTCAAAAACAAAATTATTTCAACAATTTTAGAACATTTATGATATGCGTATGTTGGCATAAGCTCTAGGGGCTTCAAATATCAGAGGTTCGGATAACCGAGGTCCTACCCGTGTAACACCTCGCACAGAATAGCGAAACAATTCTAAAATTATATGTTTCCACCGCAGAAAAATTTGGCCAAAAAGCTTGCGTAATCAGAGACGATTTAGCAAAAGCATCAAGGAGCAATCCGGTGGTGTTAACTAGCCGAGTTCTTGGCATTCATTAGCCAAGTTCTCGATCACCGAGCACTCGATGAATTCATCGCGTTATGTATGAACCTGTGCAACGGGGGACTGCGTTGTGACTCATGGAAATCGACTCGGACCGTTCGATCGATCGATCCCGCGATTGTCGCAAGATCCGTAGATCGTGCCGGGAATGCGATTCATTAAGATCGTTGTAAACTTGGCCGCGATAGTGCCACGCCCGAGGAGTGTCCGCGGTCCAACGTCCAAAGACTCATTTCCTCGGTTCCTCGAGCGACGAGCACACAATAAAGTTTTCGAGGCTCGGCCCGAGAGGACTCGGGTGCATCGGGAGAGCGTGCAATAGTGTGCACGAGCCCGCGGATACAGCGAGTAGGTGGCTAACCTTGACGACCACTCGCACGGATCCACACGGTTGTGGCTCGCGGCTCTGAGCACACTCGCATAAACGGCAGACGGCCAGATACATAGTGCGCCCCGGTGGTGGGCGTTACTGGAATTACTTTTTCTTCCAGGCAAATTTCGAATAACAGTTTTGCCGATTCTACAGCTGCTGGGCAAACGTGTAAGACACCTGGTATATTTCGCATAATCGAAAGAGAAAAATTGCACGTACTATGCGTTGCACTTTCCTATACTATGCCTAGAATGAGCATACAAACGCCTAAATAAGTTGAACCTACTGTGAAAAATTTAAGGGGAATATTATAAGCATGAACCGACTTTGGTTGGAGAAATTTGTAGGACCCTAATAAAAGGGTCTCGTTTTTCTGATTAAAATGACACCAAACACGATATAATTACGGTTGTAACTACTCGTGTAACGAGCGATTCAAGTTTCGGACATTTACGGTAGAGGTGCTACGAATTCTTAACTTCGCTCGTTACACAGGTAATCATGATAGTAACTATATCATGCTTGGTGTCATTCTATCAGAAAAATAATTCATTATTATTACAGTGTCTTCTCGATATATGTCACAAATATCTAGCAGATAAGAGTCCCGGAACTATCCCCACCGCCGCGGAGTATAGTCCGTGAGGGGCCAAGGAGCTCGAGAGCGTTCCACATTTAGATATTTTGTACGTTTAATGTTAAATTAAAGGATATGTTGCGTACAATAGATTTAATTATGAAAATTATTGTTACCGAACCAAAACGCTGGTATTCATCGAAAATATTAAAATTCATAAGCGGATACTTCCTACACCCACCGACAGCATGCACGCTATCTCCTTTGCTATGATTAGGGTCAGGTTGCGTGCTTACAAGGAGGAGTGGTCACGATTTTGCGACCGCTTATTGGTTGCCGATACAAAATGGTAGATAGATAACGATTACAGGAAGGCATAGACTGCGTTCAGAATCTTCCGCAGAATCTAAAGCGAATAATTCTAGTAATCGATTGTTCGATCAATCGTTCCACCGATAAGCATATTGTCGCAAGGATCAAATGGTCTTTTTGCAGCTGCGTCGACGTTAGATTGCCCGTGTCGGTGGTGGTGAACGATGCCTGTGTGCGAGCATGTCGCGGAACACGTCTTATCGACTCGTGACACACAAAAGGGAAACGATCGTTCGCGACCCTCGCTATCTCCTCGGATGATCTATCCGCTTCGTTAATTTTTTGCATGGAGCTGCGTTAATGGCCGATTAAATCGTTAATTCGAACTATCCTCGGACATTTTCAAACGGATACTTTTATTGCCACAGTTATCGTCGGCTACTCTAGCCAGCTTTCCAAAAGATAAGATACCGGGTATATATCTATCGTCATCATAGTTGTCTACTTCACTTCAATTGCTCCAGACTCGTAGCACAGAGAAGTGTGATTCAGCCTAGTGTGCCATTTAAATTACACGTAAAATATAAACTGATTTGGTATCAGACCAAGTGAAATGATACGTTCTGATCTGATACGTTCGAATTTTGATTCAGCAACATTTTCGCCGAGGGACAAGTGCATTCAGGGTTTTTACGAGACGGCGGCTATCCGATTTAGCATCTTCGGGGCTGGGTAACAAGACGTAAATCTTGGGGTCCGCGGAGGCCGGCTTATTTCCCTTATCGGATCCGATGTTGCACGCTCGGTACCGAAGGCGGTGTATATTTCGGTCACCTGGTAGAATCCTCGTGCACAAGCCTCCCCGCACACGCCCGACATTGCACACCGTTCTCCCCTCCCCTCTCCTCCCGTTCGGCCCCCACCGCTGTCACTTTCCCTCACCACCTCGCCATTGGACGAGCCAGCGGAACCCGGTGGTGGGGGTGCCGAGGAGGGGAGGTCGATTCTCCCGTTTCGGCCGTGCACTAGAACTTGACTCCTAAGCTCGACAGTGACGGCGCAAGCTCTAGCCAAGTATTTCCTTCTCTCTCTCTCTCTCTCTCTCTCTCTCTCTCTCTCTCTCTCTCTCGCGCTGTCAGTCTCTCGTACACCTCACTGCTCTTATTCTCTTCTCCCTTTACCTTTCCCTCTTGTTCTAGCCACTCGCCCCTCCGCCCCTGGTGCGCGTCACACGGAACTCGCTTCGAGACCTCGAGCGATGTGGTTACCATATCTATGGTGCGGGCATTAGGGGAGAGCCGACCAGTGCTTGCTGAAATACAGTGAGCGACAAATACCATTTTTTCAGAAAACACTTCCAACGCGCCATTTTTGTAATTGTTTCCTCGTCGAATGCAACATCAATTGCGTTCAAATTTGTTCTCCATCTGACCACATAACTTTTTCTCAATTCCTCATTTTGTCACAAATGCTAAACGAGTATCTTTTTCCTTTTTAGAAACGAGATTTCTTCTTGTTTTCCACGGTTCATGTCACGAAGACTTCTCCTCGTCCAAACGATCCAAATTGTGCCGTGTTTGGTCTCATATTAGTCAGAGAAGTGTCGCGAATGCGTTGGTACAAATTAAAGAAAAAACAGCTGATTAGTGAGGGGTGTAAGTGACATTTCAGCCCGGAAGTTGTCACATGCACATATCGAGGCATTACCGTATTCGTCGTCTGCTAATTATGTGAACGACACACGCGTGCAGCAGGATGTGTTGTGTAGTTGCTAATGTAACGTTTAAAACACCAACAGAGATTGCATAATTAAATATCACAATGCGATACGGACAACTATGTCCTACACGGTTTTATCGATCACGAATGAGTTACACCGTCGTCGCGAGGCGGTGGCCACGCTTAAGGCGAATTTACACTCGTCCAATTTTGATGTGTCACAATGAATGTAAAAGATGAAGACCCGGAGTGTTTATACTTCTTTAATGAATCAGTTCACTTTATCGAGTCTTGATCTAAGCCGAACGTAGCTACACGATCTTAGTCAGTTACACCGTAAAGTGTAAACATGCCGCGTAATACGATACCGGGTGTATCGGTGTGAACCACTACTAATCCAATTACAGAAGTCTTTACTTTTTCATTATTTTTTTTATGGGACTTTCACCAACTTATCGGCGGCATTTTTCTGATTAAACTGTCCTTAAAGAATAGTAATAATAATAATAATAATAATAATATTGCTTTATTCAGCCTTACGGCCAAGAATTGGACTCGGTTTACAATAACCTATGAATACAAAAAATAACTATCTTATCCACGCATTAATTCTCTCTCTCTCTCTCTCTCTCTCTCTCTCTCTCTCTCTCTCCCCTTCCCTCTTCGACTCACCCATCCCTACCCTGACTACTCTACCTATATTCTGCCTGTTCCTATTCTTATTCCGATTATTGCACCATTTCCTACTCTGTTATTCCTTAAAGAATAGTATCTTCTAGCCGATACATGTCCCTGGCTAGACCCGTGTTATGGACATATATCGTGTATTAAAATTAAAAAGGCTTTGGCACCAGACGTCCGTCCAGCCAGATCAGCCGGCAACGCATGTGTTATTGTACACATTACTGTTTAAAATTTCTTTTGTCCGCCTCTGTAAACCGGAAGTGGAAAGTCTAAATTCGCCTTCACGTACTCGGAGTACGCACACGGTTCTGGCCGAATCGAACGGAAAGCTCGGATCGCTTTTGAAACGGTGCGCAACTTCGGCTCCCGCGACCACCGATCGGTGACCTATATTTCTATATTGCACACAGGATAACGCATTCGCCGGCAGTCGTTTGTTCCGGAGACTGTCCGACGGAAATCAAGTTGGATTTCCGATAGTTCGATTCGATGCAACGTCCACTGGAATCGGGTCCGAACCACGACTCAACTAATCGAATGACCTTGAGTCTTAAACTCTCAGATGGTACGTAGAAAAGTACATCATTCCAATTTAAAGAAAAATTAACCTGTACCACGCGACAAATTTAAGTTCATGCATTAAGTTCAGCTTTATAATATAGGATTTGCGTGTTGAGCGGAAAAAAGTCTCATAGGCTCAAAAAAAAAAAAAAAAAAAAATACAGCAAAGAGACATTACTAGTTGCAAAGTTCTTTGCAAGCACGGATATATCGACTACGACAAAATAGAATTTCATTTTGGTTCGAGGGAAACGAGTAACATACATATTTATGAAACTCTGTTCAGAATCTTCGTGGCTCGATATTGGCAAAGAGATAAGTGTCGGTTCGTCGCACAGGTCACCTTAAATTATTTTGAACGGTGTACGGAGACATTTCTGACCGACTGTATTTGGAAAACACAACAGCGAGAAACTCGTATGTAGTAGAGGCATCGGAGAAAACAGCTCGGCCGAGTTCACCTTGCCCTTGCGACGTAAACACCGAGCAGGCTAAACGCCGAAAGGGTTGAGCGACGTGCGTCGATATTTTTCCTGGGTAAGAAAAGTGCAAGTAGAGACGGACGTTCCTGGCCGGCCTGCTCGCTGGCGCGCTCCTTCCCGAGTTTCTCCCCTCTCCTGGTCGTACCCGCCACCAGCTTTTCGTCCTCCGTCGCCTCCTCCTCGTCCTTCACCTCCTCTTGATCCTCCGCCGTCCCTTCCCCTCCGCGTCCCTCGCTCGCTGCCCCCACCACCGGGACCCCCTCACCCTCTTCGCTCCCCTCCCCACTCCGCTGAGTTCCCAGCCGGCTGCACGCTCACATGCAACGAGCCGGACCGGCCGGCTGGCATTCAGTTGCCTTTAGCGTCGTGCATCTCCAAGTCAGTCAGTCACTCAGTCAGTCAGTCAGTCAGTCATTGAGTCAGTGAGTCGGATCGGACGGTGTACGGCGCGCGCGAGGTATATCGCTGCCTGTGTTACTCTCTCTCTCTCTCTCTCTTTCTTTCTTTCTTTCTCCCTCTGTCTCCTATTTCTCTTTCTCCTCTTCCACTTTCTTCCCCGGTGTCTTTGTCCGTCGAGATTTATTCGCGTTGTGGATCATTCGTGTCCGAGTGTGCTGGCCGCGTGTTTCACCATCGCACGTGTGCCACCTTCGCCGAGAAAAACGTGATCGACGTGGTGATCCCCGGCAGAGGAACTGTATGGTGTGGACACAGTCGGTGACAGAGTAATAGTGTTCAGCGTCGCGGGGATCAACAGTGACACGACTGTCAAGATCATCCCGAGCGGGTGTTCGAACTTCGGCCGATTCTGTTCGCGATTCGCGGACTCGATCGCGGTTTTGTCGTCGTCCCCCCCTCCATCCGGATACGAACTCCTTGGTTAATCACGGACAACTATCTTTGACACGTAGAGCACTCGACGACAGTGTCCGAGCTGCCTCGAAAGTCGCTGCCCGCCGCCGAGGCCCGAGAGACAGAGAAGTCGGCGAAGCTGAAAGTGAAGCTGGTCCCCCGTGTCGACTCGAATCGCGAACCTTGAAAGTTGTTCGAAGTGCAGTGTCATTGGCGACCACGTTCATTCTATCCGTTCCGAATCTAGGTGTCAATAGCTTCGCGGACATATCGGTGCGTCTAAAGATAAAAGCTGCTTCGACGGTGACGGTCCTGCGGAAGCTGGCAGTGGGGGAATGTTGTGAATTGAATCGACGCAATTCCCCAACTGTGCCCGAGGATCCAAGGGGGGGGCTATAGTTCATTCCGAATCTTAGGAGAGGACTTAACGTGGGACTATTCACGCTAGATTTACAGGGCACCGAAAGTGGCTATTTTTAATAAATATTTTCAAATGCGTCGTTGCAATACCAATAATTGTAAATTAGAAACTTCAGAACCCGTAAATCTAGTGTTAGAAGCTATTTGGTGGGGATGTGTATTGGATCGGCACATTTCTCCAACTGTTTCTCGGTCACTGAAGATCCAGGGGGGAACTGTAGTTAATTCAAAATCTTGGGACACCTAAGACTGTTGAAAGCTACTCCGCATTTTTCCGACTGTGTCTCTAGATGTATCGTGTATCGAGGACCCTAGACCTAGACCTTGAGACCTAGACCCTGAGACCTTGATTCTAAACCGTAGGATGGTTCAGCCAACACGGGACTGTTAAGATTGGATTTCACGTTCGCATTGTTTCTTCGCAAGTGTCGATCCCGATTTTTTCGCAAAAGTGGAAAATCACTAGTTTCGCTCCGCCGACGGTACTTCCGTCGAGTCGACGCGTCCGCTCGACTATTTCTCTAGCGTCGACTGTACCGAGACACGTGTCCGAACACAATATCTAGGGAGAATCGTGTAGGAAATTTCCGCGCATCAGTGTTTCATAGCAAGGTGCAAACTGGTGCGTCTCCCCGGCGAGAAGGACAGCCGGGAGCGTCGTTCGCGAAACACGCTAGCCTTCGTCGCTTCCGAGCGTGTCTACACGGTGATCGGGTTCGAACGGTATTCGGTTCACGTTCGCCGCGGAACGATTGCATTTTCGAATTCCGAACGCGGGGCTCGAACAGGTTGCCGCGACGTCTTCCTCTTTCGGCCCGACAAATTTGACCAGCCAACATTCAGCTAAAAGTCACGACGGCCCCCGTAGCATACGAACTAACCTAACTTCGCTTACGGACGAATTTCGCCTTTGAGTAAAACAATTTTTGCTCTCAAGTAACATTACAGACCTTTATAATCAAACAATAGCTTAATTACAATACTAGATGCAATCTTCGTCGATTTATACAGTGAATGGTGTTGCCTATCGATCACTTTAAATTGAACTAAATTTGAACTATACTATACTATAGTATATAATATAGTATATAATATAGTATATAATATATTATATAATATAGTATATAATGTATTATATAATATAGTATATAATATAGTATATAGTAGTGTAATACAGTGTATTATAGTATATAATATAGTATACTATACTATATTGTACTACATTACACTATGCTATACTATTCTACACTACACTATGCTATAATATACTATAGTATGCATAAAACTCGGTATTTGACCGGCCATGGTAGGTTTAGGGTTACGAAACTCTTCTTAAATCTTTGCGCAAACAAAATATCATTATTTTTAAGAATTGTTTAACTACACGACTAACTGTCCCAGACTCTAGACTGTCGGAATAGCAGTCATTAAGTTTGAATTGTTGGGAACACACTAGAATTGTTTTTCATCGAGTATTTGATCGATAGATCGTGGATCTTGGGGCAGACTAGAAGGTAGAAATCAATGTAAACAATTCCACTCGTGAACCCACCAGTGTAGTTTGCTCGTGTCAGTGGATGCTAAAAGATTATCGATCGCGCAAAGTGTATTGGCAGTGTCGTAATCGAACGTGACTTGTGCGATAGTGACTCGTGCTGCGGCACGTTATGCTTGTTACGGGCATTGGTGCTCACGTGTCGAGTGAATTATTCGCTCGGTATTCGACGAATTATGCGATGTCCCACAGTAGTTCGAATTCCTAAAAGTACAGTTTGACGAAAATTAACCGAACCCAGCAAATTAAAATTGATCACAGTATTTGAATTCTTGCATTCTGGAAATTCTAATATGCAATTCGATTTATTCGAGTACATCTGGATGAAAATAAATTTTTCTAAACCCGGCGAAAGAGGAGTATCGCCCATGTGTGACCAAAGCGGCAGCCAACGTGTCAAACAAGGTCATGCTCCGTTCCAAGTATGCGAACTCGTCGAAACTGACAACAGCACAGGTAGAGAGGGAAATTAGTGGGCTGCTATTACACGAGCTACCCGGTTATCGGGACCGTCATGCTCGGATAACCGAAGTTCTACTGCATATCATCTCGAGCAGCGATTCTGTATTTTTAGCCGCAACCGTCGAAAACATAAACAGCGATTTATCGTTTGTTTTCGAGCATTGTGACCGCGACGGTTTCGAAGTTATTCCGGTTAACATATACGTACATGTTCGCTCGGACAGCCTCAACTAGCCGAAATTTATTTTACGCAGGAAATTGTCGGTAATTTCTGGAAAATTATACTCCATTCGTAGAATATTCGTTTCAGTCTGATAATAGATGGCCCACACTTTAAATCGGATAAACTTTTTTATAAATGGACCGAACTACTTCAGATATGAAAAATTGCGGTTAGTCCGAATTGCGACAAAAATAGTAGAAGTTGGTTTTCACAACTTTTTTATTTGGGCTTGTGACGCAAGTTTAACAAATTTTATTTGTTCCTCAGTTGCAGCTCTCCTATTTCTTTTTTATATTTCTCGTCGGATCCGTCACGAAGCGTCAATGTGACAAAACGCACGAGTCTATTCCCGTGGCAGCCTTGTGTGTTTGCAAACACAACGCATCGTGCAAGGGCTCGCAACGATGAAAAGAAATACCAATTCATATTGTGAGCAAGAATTCGTATCGCAATTCTTTCATTTAGCTCAAGATTTGCGCATATTTCGACCCGAGGCTATTCAAGTGCACAGCACGGTATGTATATCGTCTCGAGTGTCACCCCGGGGATGATACAACCTATTACCGAAGCAGTGATGCAGTCGAATTTTTCTATAACGCTGCAACGAACGCTTTGCATATTTATCGGGCGGGCAGGTTGGCTCGCGTGTGCTCGTGAATCATCGTCCCCTAACTGCGAAAGTGCGCAGTTCGCGTCGTCCGCCCTCCTTGTCTTTCTCTCTTTCTTTCTCTTTCTCTCCTCTCTTGGATCTTCTACGCAGCATTTAAGGTCCCATGCGACCTCCAAGCTGCGACTACACCATTGCAGCGGACAACTTTTTCGTCAGCTTCTGGAACGCGCGTGCATATAGAGTTCCTGTTTCGTAAACGAGTTCTCGTTTCACCCTCTGCCCTTGTGTAGGTCCCTATAGTGCATCGGCAGCGAAGGAGGATCCGAGAAAATGGTCAGACTTGACCCTAAACTGGTCCTCGGTCTACCTCCGTGAACCCTCTTTGACCCTTGTCTGCTCCTTGTGCCAATTTGACACAATTTTTTGCACTGTTCTAGAAAAAGTTGTGGAGCGACGGTGTCGAACATGAGATCCAGTTTATGTCCCATCAACCCCTCGCGGTACTATTTTCTTCGCAGTCAGAACGATTAGAACTTTATTAACCCTTAAGTGGGCGCACTGGACAAGGAATAGCGATTAAACCGGCCTTTGACGGCATTTTGATTGGATCTAAAAATTCTGAAAAAATTCACGGTCATATATGTCACTGAGTTCGATGTCCTTGAATTTTCTCGTAATTTTCCGCCAAGCGGAACGGAAGAGATAGAGCGTACAGTAATGTTCCGATACATCTAATCCAGCGACTAATGTTAATCCACTGACAAAACTCTTTCGTTTTTAATCATTCTGTTACGAAACTTTTACCAGTATATTCGTGACATTTTTCTGATTAACATGAGCCCAAACATGACACAGTTCGGAGCATAGCTGCTTGTTCAATTGACGGTATAGTAGAACCTCGATTATCCGAACTAACGGAACACAAGTGGCCGGGCAGTTACCTAGGTACAGTGTTGGAGATCACTGATTTGCATAACGAATCCGTGCCGTATGCAGATCAATTTACACTTCTATTCGAATAATGGAGAAGTTAGGTACCTGTTCGGATACTGGAGGTTCTACTAAATCGTCAATTGAACAAACAGGTATGCGCCGAACTGTGTCACGTTTGGGCTCTTGTTGATCAGAAAAATGTGAGGAATACGTCGATATCGATAACTATCTAAGTGAAAGTACTGATTCGAAACTTGCCAGAAAGCGTTTTCTTGAACGAAATGAAACAGTAACGAGTGTTCGACAAGAAAATGGCGGGGCAGGGTCTCGCTAATGGTACGTCAAATTCAGAGTCTGGCTGCGCAGTGCTCGGAGGCTTGCAGAGGAGAAACAGCGTACACACAGGGACAACACGTGAGGTGAATAACGGGTGAGGCGCGCGTTATCGATTAACTTTCGTGCCGCGGATGACAATAACATATCGAGTTCAGTCGTTCTAGAATAAATAAATCATGAGCGGTAGACTTTCCTTTGTCTCCGCGCGTCCTTGCGATCCGTCGCCCGACGTTCGTTCGCTCGACAATTTTTGCCAGAAACGTACGGTAACGTCCGCTGTTCTTTCTTAATCCGTTCACCAGACAAAACATAATTACCTCGTCTGACAGTGACAGACGAAGGACAACAGCTTTGGGGTGGTCGGGTACCCGAAAAATTCGGGTTTCGGTAAAATTCCCGATACTCGGGTACCCGAAGTCGAAATCGGGCCGGGTCGGGCCGGGTATTTTTCCCGTGTTCGGATTGGGATCCGAGAGTTCCCGATACTCGGGTACCCGACGTCTAAATCGGGTCGGGTCGGGCCGGGTATTTTCCCCAGGTTTGGATTGGGATCCGAGAGTTCCCGATATTCGGGTACCCCAAGTCAAATTCGGGCCGGATCGGGCCGGGTATTCTTCCCGGGATTTGATTGGGATCCAATAATATTCTCGATACTCGGGTACCCGAAGTCTAAATCGGGCCGGGTCGGGTCGGGTATTTTCCCGGGTTTGGATTGGGATCCGAGAGTTCCCGATATTCGGGTACCCCAAGTCAAATTCGGGCCGGGTATTTTTCCCGGGTTTTGATTGGGATCCAATAATATTCTCGATACTCGGGTACCGGAAGTCTACATCGGGCCGGGTCGGGTATTTTCCCCGGGTTGGGATTGGGATCCAATAATTCCCGATACTCGGGTACCCGAAGTCTACATTGGGCCGGGTCGGGTATTTTCCCCGGGTTTGGATTGGGACCCGACAATTCCCGATACTCGGGTACCCGAAGTCCAAATCGGGTCGGGTCGGGCCGGGAACCCGAATATTATAAATTTTCCGAACATTGCCGAATATTGTTGTTAATATCGTTGAAACCTATACTAACTAGAAAGAAAATCGAATGAAATTCTCTTGGACGTTTCTTCCGGTGTATTTGTTGAGGATAGTTGACTTAGCGCGGAACATAGTGAAACTCGCAACCGTACTCGCGGGGCGCCCGGTATTTATCGATTCGCGTTTCTTGCTGGACAGGGTCTGACGGCGGGCTCTTCGGGAATTAACCTTGAACTTCAACCTCGAGACTGTTGATCGCCATTAGAAATGGTGTGTTTTCCCCTCGCGTCGCGTCTATTCGGCGGCTGGATGATCGATGACCGTGTGGAACCGATCAGGTGGAAAGAGACTAGACCCCGCAAGGGACACGATCGAGTTCATCCGAAGATTACTGTTTCTTTCGCCATTATTTTCTCAGCAGCCTTTGTAGGTTTCACAATGAGCCCCTTGTCGTGCGATTTTCTTCACGGCTACACTGATTAGGCACTTCTTTATCCATAACCCATCGCTTTGTGACATCGAGTCATACTCGCGATGAAGATTTGATTAGGTAATACTGTCTCAACTGTGCTTTAATTACATATAAAGGGCCTGGCCGGATTAAGGTAGTCAAAAATGCCCTTCAGTCGATTTTGACCGAAAATGCCTAGTTCGATAGCTTGCCAAGAAAACACCCTTTCTGTCAAGTTTCAGCCCTGTACCTCGTCTGTAAGGGTAGTTACGGGGAGCAAAGGAAAACCAAGTTTCTGCCCTTTTTCTCAGTTTAATCGCATCTGAAAATTCTAAAAAAAATCTTACATATTTGGCATATCGAACCACATATTCGAGAATTTTTACCGAATTTTTAGTCGCAAACCGTGGTTGCAAAAAATGAAAACCTCGGAAAAACACAAAAATTTTAATTTAAAATGTGTGCGGCTGTTTTTGTATTAAAATTTACTTCTTTGATAATGCCGCATCTCTTATTCTCTGCTGTTTCACTAGAGTACAAAGTTTCATCGAAGTTAAAAGTTTGCGATGTAATTTGTGTTTCTCGTTTCACCGCCTAACTCGTTTAGCGGCGAACTGGAAAAAGAAGGCAACCGAGAATTCCTGGAAGTATACTATTGCACACAAATCGGAGAATATTGTCTTTCAAAATTGGCACATATTGATCATAGTGTTCGTTTTGGACATATATCGAGTAGAGACACTATATTTCTTTCATGGACTACAAGATTCGTCGTGGTAGAAATAAAATAAAAATATTATTCAGTGTTGCTAATATACATGCTTCTTCTTCATATTAAAACTTGTAAAACCATCGAGAATTAATATTCCCTTACAATTTTTAAACCATAACAATTCAGACCGTTCAAAGTCGTTCCAAAAAGGAACGTCACAAGCGATGTTACTGTTATGGTAAATGCGCGATGGGATCAGCAGGACCTTGTACGCTGCAATGAAAGTTGATCAATTAGGTCTCCTTGCAAGTTGCTTCTCCTTTCCTCCAAATTGCAATGACGCGAATCTAAACGAGCCGCCGAGCTGAAACCGCGCTCGAATGCTCACAATCGTATCTGCAAAGATGGATCGCCATAATAAATGGTGTTTCCGTCGCATCCGCCGGGTCGGATGATCGATCACCGTGTAGAATCGATCAGGTCGAAGGGGACGAAATGAAATTGCGCGAGGGCGTCGCGACGCCGACGCTCCCGACGATTCCGATCTCGTCTTCTAGCACACACATCTTCAATCTTTCTGACACTACGGTCGGCGAACAAAATTCAGTGGACACCCTTTAACAACTAATAACTTTTTAAAAATCTTCAAACTTTGCGCACAATTGGTCGTACGATGGATCAAAACATCATAGATTCTGAAAGAAGTTGTACATCATTGTGTTTGCGAACGTTAATGCAAAAGGCATTAATTTCTTTACAACATATAAAAATCACTAATCAGCGAACTGCTTAAGAGTGTACCACAAAAACTCTTCGCTTTAATAACTTACTACGCCTTAATAAGTCATGAATGCACGAGAAAGAACAGCATTGCTATTTTTCGGAGGTATAGTCTCTACTCGATAAATGTCCGAAATGTCTAGCCTATAATTGTCACAGAACTATCCCCACTGCCGCGGGGTATATAGCTAGAACGTCGCTGTCCTTTTCTACAGTGGATCAAGGAATAGTATCTTCTATCCGATAATTGTCCGTGGCCAGACCCACACTTTGGACAAGAATCGAGTAGATACTGTATTCGAACGTCGGTCCCGCGGATTACCGGTTGCAGAACACTGTTCCAGCCGATTAGAAAGCAGATTTTACGTAACGATTTCTCGGGTTTCGCGGCACGGATAAGTGACACACTGTCATTGCCGTGGCCGGCGGCGGCGTTCCGAGCAATCGCCAGGCGGATGCACGCGACGAGACCGCCAGAGAATAGGAGATGCACCGAGGCTGGTACATGCGCACGTGGACATAGTTGCATTTTGCATAATTGCTCGCGTTACGTAAGCATTGTTTCTCCGGCTCGGTTGCGCGTCCAGCCCGGTCCCCTCCCGTTCCGTCGCGTCCCGCCGTCCCTCGGACAAGGCAATCGCATTTTCTACCTACACGCCTGTGGTCAAGGTCGCCGCTCCATAACTACCAATGCAGACATTCCAGTTAACTTGCAGTTTCTTCTCTCACGAGGAAATCGCCGGCGAACCTCTCTCGATTCCTTTCATCGCTGGCTTTTTTCTCGCCGATTCCTATGGAAATCGTCGATGTAGAAACGTCTCGACACACGCGAAAGAGATGCGCACGGTATTCGTGACGAATGTGTCGTCACTAAAGCCGGTCCAAAAACCAAAACTCTTATTACTCTCAATTATTCATTTCTCACGCTCGTAACGTCGTTCTGATTAAAACGACACCAAACACGATACAATTTCAATCGTATTTGCTCGCTTAATTTACGATACAGTAGAACCTCGATTATCCGAACCGACGGTACATCAATTAGCACGAATAAAGTCAAATTATCTCGGGCACGTTTTAGGACAAATGTGTCGCAGTACTTTTTTATTCAGAATATATTACCATTTTATGAAAAGCAAGCGTAAAACCTGAGTCATTCCATTTTGGAAAACGGAACGTAACGCCCGAGTCCACACGAAGAAATGAGTCGGGAGCGTGCAGCGTCATTTCTCCGTGCGAAGCTTCGTTTCTGAATAAATTAGCGTTGGAACTTTGCTCGACCATGATGCACCCGCGCACGCAATAGGCAAAATCGGTTGAATATGCATGGCCAAACTTCCAACTCGATTCTCTCGGAAATGACAGGATCCGCGAAAAAATTTTCCTAATTTGAATTCACCGTCTGCGTGTACGTTTGTTTATGACTGCGTTGTTTGCCACCGTAAAATTAGTAGATGACCCTTTTTGGCAGAAGTTTGTCAACATACACGTCCTACACGATGCATGTCCAAGACACGGGTCTGTATGTGCCAATTATCGTGTAGAATGTTGTACTACCGAGGCCACCGAGCTTTGGGGTCCTTCGCGGGGGTAAACCGGGGTAGTGGGGATGGGTCTGGGACTTTTATCTGCTAGGCATTTCGGACATATATAAAATAAACACTGTATTGAGGAGAGGCGACAGTATATCCACGCCAGATTCTGAGCTACGAATAAATTTCGACCGTCCACTGTTTCTGTGTTATAGCGTTTGCGACAACCTATCCGTGCGGCAACCATGCTCGGCCTCCGCTACGATGTTTTCGAATTTGCATCGATAAAAATTCTCGTCTCGGGTTAGTTTTTACCGATTCCGACGGCCTCGTTTTAGGAAACGTTCTCGTGCCTGTCAGCCGACGAACCTAGAACATCCGTCTTCGTGGTCTGGTCCCGATAACTTGGCGATTCCTATGGGACCAGCGTCGTTCCTCCCACGAATTTTAAGGAGAACTCCCGACAGATAACTCGGGCTTTTCTTCAGCAGCCCCGCAACGCGTAAAAACCGATAAAATATTGCGGCCAGTCACCGCTCGTCGCGAGATTCGTTTGATCTCCCATATAACCGGCTCCGTTTCCCTTTCTTTCGACCCTGTATCCTCGGTTCCTGGACGCGTTTCAATCCCACTCCCTCGGGGATCGGGGATCGGGGATCGTTAACATTCACTTTATCGTGTCTTTGGAACCTTCGTTCCGAATACGATACGCTTAATAATATCTTTTTATAGACCAGAGTGTTCCAGAAAATATCGCGCATCGACCACCTTCAATTAACCCTTAACTGGCCCAATTTATTTCTTCGGATTCTTTTCGAAATGCAATATTCCAGCTAATTTATCATTTAGAAAGAAACAGCACCGCTGTTATTCGAAAAGGATTCTAATTAAACGGGAATTTCACCAAGAAATTACTTTCATATTCAAAAAATGCTTGTAACAATATTAACCCCTAGCTGGCAACGTTGGGTCTCCGGCGACCCGTAACAGTTCAGATTGTTGATTTTCTGTACATTATCTGCGCAATGTTTTCTTCGATACTCTGGCTTTATAGATGGTGGATCGAAAATCGTAGCACAACCGGAAATTATTCTATATGAAACATTTGCACTATAAGATCTCATAATTTTAATGTATAAAGAATATAAGAGCTCATTAATAAATTTGTACATTTGCCAGTACCGTGCCTAGTCGGCGGACTTCAGCTCCGGTCGTTTCGAAAACGAGTCCCCCGATAACAAAATTTTATTGCAAATTTTTTGTTTATATTTTCACGTAGAATCGTCTGCGTAATTGTGCTACAATTTTTCCACCTGGTGCAGAGTGTCCTATTTTAAATTCCCAGGGAAAATATGAAGAATGGGAGAAAATGTTTTAAATAGAAGTGTAGCTTCAGAGGTCATCTCAAGGTCGAACAAATTACAGCTCACCGAACCGTACAACTTCTACCTAAAACAATTTTTCATATCATCCATACATTTTGAGATATTTGACCCGGGAATTGTAAACATGGGACACCTTGTATTATACATTTAAATAAATTGAAGGCTTGTTCGAAATCTTAGAGAATTTGGGAACCGACGAACCGACCAAAGAGAGGCGCAGTGGACGATACCAAAACGGTACCAAAAGGTGTGTAGAAGACACGGGAAACCGACTGGTCGTTCGTTTTCCGTTTTCGAAATGACGCGACGTGAGTGTCGCTCGCGGTCCGATTGAACGTGTGCGTGTGTGTGTGGGTGTGTGTATCCCGTTGGTGAACGGTACGCGCAGCGAGAGGAGTAAAAGTGACGAGCGAACATCGAAAGATCAAGACGACCAGGATGATGAAGAAGGAGAAGCCGATGATGTCGGTTACCGCCATCATCCAGGGAACTCAGGCCCAGCATTGGTCGCGAGGCAATACTTGTATGTATTTCATTTTTACTTACAATCCTTCGATTCGACGTTTATCATCAACTTTGTCAAACAATCGATCAATCTGTGCGATTCATGAAAAGACTGAACTATTACCCTCCCCTAATCATTTGGTACCCATCATTCTATTCGTTTCGACGTGTTAATATGATTTCTTTTTTTGGCGGAAATTACAAGTTCCCCAGATATTCGAAGAGAATTTTCTTACCACAGTACTCTCTCCGTAACTGTCGCGAAGGCCTCTACCGTAACTGTCAATATTTTACCCCCACCGCTGGGGTCCCCCTTGGAACCAATGAAGCGGTACACGCACTGCCGAGAGGCCGAGTACTAACACTAACGCAGCGGAGCAAAAGATTGCAACTTTTCTAATTTCATATTTTTTTTTTTTTATGAAACTTCTACCGTCTCATTCGTCTCTTTTTTCTGACTAGAATGACACCAAACACGATATAGTTGCAATCACAATTACTTGTGTAACAAGCGAAATTAAGAATTCGTGTACCTCTGCCGTAATTGTCCGAAAATTATTGAATCGCTTGTTACACAATTATGATCGTAATTATATCGTGTTTGGTGTCGATTTAATCAGAAAAACGAGACGAACACGTCGATGAAAGTTTCAGTAACGGAAAACCAAAAATATGGAATTTTGATTTTCGAATTTAAAAGTCTGAGCTGGCACGAGTGCTTTAATGTTTGCTCTTTCTCTTTCGATCGCTATCTTTCTCTACGTTCGCCACACCGTGTACATTGAATGTAGCACCTTCTGCTTTTATTTTCGCATTTTTAATCGAAGATTACCGAAGAAAATGAATTGTTCTAAAGAAAACTAAATTATTCATTGGAGTGTAAGTATTCTGTAGACACAGATGTAACATTTTATGGGTATAGACACAGCATTGTGTAGAAGTGCGGAAGATTAATTGATGCGCTGTGTGCGATCGTCAGGCTTGAGGAGACGCAATGCAAATTGGGAAAGTGAAAAATTAATATAAAGAACGTTTCGGAAATGTTTGCACGTCTGTGACAATAGCGCCAGGCAAATTGTGCGCGACGATAATCTTGTCGCTCGACGTGCGTATCCATAATTACGGCGTTCATGAGCGTCCTTGCTGATTAAAATCGATACCGGCCGGGAATTACGTTGTGTACAGCGAATTTCAGCTCGCCGCAAGATACATGAACGAGACCGAAACGTGCGAACAATTAGCATAGCGGTGCTAGACAGTCAATTAGCGGAAATCTCAAGGTTTCCGGCTTATCTATTCACAGTCCTCCGAACTATCTTCGCTGTAATTCCACCGTAATGTGTGGGCGTGCTAATTCGAAACACAACGCCGCTACAGTTTCTTTGCTCGACCCGAGGTAATTAGAGGATCGAGTTTCTGGACGATTTACCTGGACAGACGATTGCCGCGGCACTCATCACCTTTTCTAGGTTTCTGACCCAGAATCGACGTAATTATTCGAGACGCGTCGCACGGTGGCCTGTCTACCAATAATACGACGAGGAAAAAGTCCGAAATCATGACTTGGTTCCAAAATCATGAATCTTCGTTATATCACAAGCTACTCAGTCAAAGAAATGAGAATAATACTCTTTTTCCTCCATGTTTATTTACAATTAATCTTTTTTGCGAAGATTATAAGCAAATGTGGTGTATGCACTATTTTCTTGGCTAGAGCAGCACGCTACGTATCACCATGTATATGTATGTCCCTGGGTGGACCCGTGTTGTGGACATATATCGAGAAAACTCTGTATCTGAATCAGAAAAAAAAAGTCACAAATATGATAGTAAAGGTTTCATAGAAGAGCGATCACAACCAAAAAATTGTCATTACTGGATTAGTATTCTTTCACCGATAGGTGGGAAATCAAGTACAGTGAATTCTCTATATATGTCGCCCAGGCATGGCCGATAAATGTCGCAGAATTATCCCCACTATCGCGGGATATACCCCGTGGGGGATAGTAGGAATAGTAAGAATAGTAGGACCACGTCGACAGCGTTTGCCGCAGTGACTTTGACTAATAAAATATAGGACGAATGTGTTGACACTCCTCGGCGACTTTTCTCGGTCGTCTTTTTCTACTTTCGACGGGGATCAAAATAGTGGTTCTAGCGGTGGAATACTCCTGGAGGATAAACGACATCGAGACCCGTGTTGCTGACATATATCGAGAATTCACTGGTTCTGCCTGTACCCGATACAAGTGACGATTCGGTCCCGAATTTCTCGCATGTATCGATACTTTCGTGAATATTTCGTGAACTGGCGCGTTGGTTTGGAAATCAGGCGCTTTCGATGTGAAACCTGACACAGGAAAACTGTCGCGCGACGTTGTTCCGATGCTCGTAGGGTGAAGGTCGGCTATTGAAACCTGAATGGTGTAATTTGCGGGAGCAGGACGCATGGCGCTTGCGCACACGTTATCAGTCGCGGCTTCAAAAGCGACTGGCTGGGAGAAGGTCACGCCAATGCGCTTTGTTATCTACGCCCGCTACCCGCAATTTACGAGCGTTTTCGAGCGTTATCGCGTGCCCCTATTGCCGAGCAACACGAGGCCCCACGCAAACGCGTTTCCATCGTTCTGTTTCCACCTTCTCTTCTTTTTTACCTGTGTAATTACACTGGCCGGCCGGCTCTCTGTTGGAAATTTCGCGATTATCGGCCTGCGATCTCGCTTCCTTTCCGCGGTTCCCGATTCGGAGACCTTCGACCGAACCCGAACAACTGACGTCTCGAAACGGTTTTTATGTCTTTGTTACACCCCCACTCCCCACCCCCTCTAGGCGAATGCTTGTTCTTATAAAGTATAGGACATTCTTACCAAGTATAGGACGCTTCGTGTAGTCGTACGTTTAAAGGAAAAGCATGGTACATTTTATACGGGTCCGTGTGACCCGACTGACACATACTTCCTCGGCAATGTTTACGTAGACGCCATTTCGTCGACATATGTTCTCACCGATAACCCCTACTAGTCGACATTTTAGTCTCACCGAGGTACAGCTAGTCGCAACATTGAGCGCACACGCATGTTAGAGAAACGTTGATTGAAAGAGCAGAGTAATAACTATTTTTATGATGTATTTTTTTAAACTAAGGAAACATTGAACAAATCTTTTTGAACATACAGGGTGTTAGGAAAAAACCATTCGATATTTACACGGTACGTAGGACACGCTGTACCGGGTGAAATAGCCTTAAACATAGGTCGAAAGGTCAAGGTCGTTTCTGAGATATAAACAGTTTCGTACGTTGTCGTCTAGATTGACTTACCGGCTTCCATCGCATGCGAATCGAAATCAGTATCATAATCGAGCATTGATGACAACCGTCGATGATGGCCAGTAAGTCGTTCTTGATACAGAAATGTTTATGTTACAGAAACGGTTGACCTCTCGACCTATGTTTACTAACGCGTTTTTACTCAGTACAGTGTGCCCTGTTATACATAATTTTTTCATTGAATTTTTAATTCCTTAAACAAGTCCTTGAGAAGGATTCTCATTTGGCGACTGTGGTGGCGTTTCCAATAATTCGGCAGGTGCGCGTTTGGTAACATTAAGGAAAAAATAAAACTAGCTCACTTTTTTGAAACTTGTTCTCATTAATGGGACTTCAACACCACTGTCGCCAGATCAGGGGAATTGACTCGAATCAAGGGGAGTACGGTTACCGTCTCTCTGCCATTAGTCTCGGCGCAGGCGCAGACGAATCGCGAATTAGGTGCGCGCGTCAGGTCACGTGACCGGCCCGTGGCGGAAGGGTGGGGATGGTCGCCGCCGAAAAGTGGGGGAATAACGTGGTAGAAGGGGAAGATTAGAGTGGGGGGACAAGTCTTAATCTGGCGACGATGTTAAACGCTAGCGCAATAAACATAGATATTTAAAATTACTAATTATTGCAATTTCTTCGCTACATATCAACCCCTTAACTTGTACGCTCGAGTTAATTCGAGGGCGCTAAACAGGCCAAACTGTGCACACTCGAGATAATTCGAGCGGCGTTGTATTTTATGCTGCTATAATTTTTCACGCTCGAATATAATCGAGAATTGATATAAATATAAATAAAATAAATTGAGATATTTATCATTTACATGGGATTGTAAGCTATAACACTTATTCATTCAAGAATAAAATATAGCCTTTTTCCATGGAACAAAAGCGCAGTGTATCAAAAATTGATTTTTTTTGGCCGGTTTTTTTTTTCAAAAAAACTGTGCGTTAAGGGGTTAAGAAATGTAGATTCAATACGAGTGTACACTCAATTTGAACCGAACAAACTCGCCATTCGGCAAAAAGCGAATGAGGAATGAACGAACGACGAATAACAAATAAAATTTGATTAAAATAGTGCCTAACTCCGGTCCCCGCCCATGTGCTCGAGCACGTTGCTCGCAAGGATCGCGGCAGACTCCAGAACGTTGAGCGCTGCCTCGGTTAAACCGTACACCAGCACGAACGCAACCTTGGCACCGATGCGAACCAGCCGTGAAGCGCAGCCTCACCGTTGTCGCTCTCATGCTCGCGCACACCTCTGCCCCGCATTAGATTAGGCTTGCGCACCTTCCAGCCGAGCCGCGTGGGTGTCGCTCGGCCACGCTTTTGCGCAACCACGCGTTCCCCGCCGACCAGACGCTCGTTTAATTAGCGATCCCGGCTGCCGTGTTTTCCGGGCACACTGTCGGCCGATCGAACGAGATTAACGACGCCGTTTTAAAAATGAACGAACATCCGTAATCCGCTTGCTAATTTCACCGAACACATCCGCTACGCTCTCTCTAAACGGGGCTGAACCAGTAACAATTCGATTTTGATCTACGATTACGCAGAAACTATCGCAAACAAACACTTACACAGTTTACTGACAGTATCGAGTCGCGGCGGTTTCGCTTCATGACAAGTTTACTCGATATATGTCCCAAATGCCTAAACGTCCCAGAATTGTCCCCACTGCCGCGGGGTATACCTCGTGAAGGCTCCCAAAGCTCGAGCGGCCTCGGCAGCCGAGGACTGTAGCATAATACGGGTAGTACTATATTCTACACGATACTTGTCCCAGCCAGACCCGCGGTTTGGACATGCATCGTGTAGGACATGTTTGTTTACCGAGACGTTTAGAGCTTCGCTGTCCTCTTCCACGTTCGGCCTGAATAGAATAGTGAAAGAATAGCATCTCCTGGCCGATGTATGTCCCTGGCTAGACCCGCGTTTTGGACATATATCGAGTAAAGACTTCAAATCACGATCTGGATTCACTTGTTACATGTGTACACGCGTGAAATAGGAACTTCTGGTTCACAGTTTGCGAGTGAACCGTCGACGGCAGATTTCTAATACAAAAGCCTGTGAATCGGACTCCGCCGTTTCGAAATCGTTCGTGCGCGCGAACTTATCTCGCGCGCGGATCTGAGAGCGTGGCACCGCCGCCGATTTCCTCCGTTCATTCATTCGCATTGAATTCAACGGCGGGACGCGATGAAAGCGAGCTTAGATAATCGAACTGGTACACGCGCGAGCTAACGCGTTTAATGAGTCCCCCGGTGAGCTCGTTGATTAACGCGCGCGCGGATCGTATGCCACGCGACGCGGCGCGACGCGACGCGTCCGTTTAACCGACTCCACGAAATGTAGCACGTATTTTATTCCGACTTCGTGAAAAGTGGATTAACGACTTCGAATGTCGCATTTCCATCGAATCGTTGGGAAACATTCGGTTCAAGGTTACTGGGTTATCCCTCCCACCACGCGCCCAGCTGCCACGCCCATTTCCATCCTCTTTGCCACGCCCTTCGCTCTCGCAGCGTAATTTCCCACATGCAGGATCTATTGCCCTTTTTGCCAGAGCTCGAGAAAATATTATGTTAACCGCGTATGAAATATGCAATATAATTCTAATCGATTCAACAAACATAAACTTCTAAACTTCTGTCTAAACCTATACAGTAAGAGTAGAAAATATGACAATTTTAACACACAAATATTATTAACTTATAGCAGTAAATCTAGTGCTCACGAGTCAGAGTAATTGCAAAATTAATATTTACTATTACACGGTATTTATACGTGCATTCATAACTACTTGTCGCGCACAAACATCCGGTGTCTGGTTAGGAGTGTTTCTGATGTTATTTACAAAGATTATAGTACGCAAGATTAACTAACACTAGGTTTACGGAGCACTAGAAATGACTATTTTACATTACTTTATAAAAATAACATGAATGAATCTATGAAAATTTGTAGCCATTTTTTAAATAATATATACCCAAAGAATCTATTCTAGTATATTCAAGTATATTCTGGTATATTCTAGGGTATTCTGCTATATTCTAGTTTATTCAAGTATGTTCTGATATATTCTAGTGTATTCTGCTATATTCAAGTATATTCTTATATATTCTAGTGTATTCTGCTATATTCAAGTATATTCTTATACATTCTAGTGTATTCTGCTATATTCTAGTATATTCTGGTATATTCTAGGTTATTCTGCTATATTACATTACTGCTATTTTACATTACTTTATAAAAATAAGATGAATGTATCGATCAAAATTTGTAGCCATTTTTTAAATAATGTATACCCAAAGAAATCAATTTGTTAAATAATTGCTCATGCTTGGATTTTTACAATCTCAATATTCGCAATTTAAAAATATTAGAATCCGTCATTTCGACGGGTCCCGTAAATTGAGTGTTAACCAAAAATTTATAGCTAAAAGGGTGGGGGGGGGGGGGTGTAATGTAGAAAACTGAAGAATAAAAATTTCGTAATCGTCGGAATTTAATATTTTATTCAAATTCCACACAATTTATTCGTATGGAATTCGAGAATGTTTCCATAAACATTCCCTTCGAATGACGAACGCGCGCTTGTCGTGACAATGACAAGACAATGATCGGTGCTCCCGATGCAATAGGCTGGCGTCTTTCGTGGACAATGGCGGAGCGAAGCGTTACAGGAAGCGATCGTCGATGTCAGTCACGTTGCCAGGCATCGGCGACGTGGCTACTGACCGATTAGACGTGTCTATTACGTGGACGCATGCATCGGTACACGGAATCGTAGCGGTACGATGATCGCGCCACTCTGACAAGCACGTTTCGATCACGTAGCCGGTGTCCGATGCGGGCCGGGTCCCGAGCCGGCCCGAGACGAGTTTCGCCACGAAAGAACACACGACCTTTGCATTGTCTCGGCGCAACAATCGTCGCCAGAAAGCCCCACACGCCGGCACAGTCTAAACACTTTGTGAACGTTACGTCACCGAACAATTGATGACGGTATTGTGTTCCCTCCACACAGCCAGACAGAAGTTGCCCGAGTGCTATTCGAGTTTCAAGGTCTGTCCCGCGACGAGGCGAGGACCAGGGACATTTTTTCTTCGCCCAAGTTTTTCTTCCCGCTCCCAAAGCTTTCTGTCGCTGAACATAATATCTTTAACCCCTTCAAGGACAACGGCGCGTCTATACTGGGTGGGCCGAATAAAGCGGTAAAAGTTGTTCCCTCGGAATTTCACCTTTAAAGGGGGACTCTCTCGTTTAACAAGTCGAAAATAGGTGACTTGAGATTTTTTTTTATATAAAGTATCTGTATTATCGGAGGAAAACTTGTTGGTACACGAGTAGGCGACCTCAAAATGTATGAAAAAAATTTTTCGTTTCGATTTTTCATTAATTTCGTGACAATTATTACGTTATTGTAAACCTTGTTAACAAAGCCGCCAATATTCGCGTTCTTCTTTTCTAAATTATATTTTTCCGTTTTCCTTGAAATAAAGGGTGTATATATTTTTTGAAAATTTCTCAAAAATACACGGTGGCTTTACGGAAACTTCAAGCAGCGTGGTACGGACACAAAGTTTGTCGTGTGTCCCGGAGATTGATGCATCAGAATCAATTTCGTCCCATTCCCGAAAGGGAAATTCGTGACACGTTGACGAACAATGATCTCCGGTCCCAGGGCAATTGAAATCTTCGTCCTTAACCGTTCCGCAGGCGAAAGGTCGGCCACGGTTCGTGATTAACGACCTTCTTACCTTCGAACGAGCGGACGTCCATCGTTGTTACGCAAGCTCGTTGACGTTCGTTGACTAAGTTTGTTAGCGTCCGCCGGCAAACGAAGAAGGGGGAACGCGAGAAGATGAGAGAAACTGTGCCTCGGGACCGACCTCTGTACCGGTTTTTGCTTTCCGCTTTCATTTGAGTTCGTAAATTCCGAGATAATTCCGAATTCGCTAGTAATTAGCGGTAGTAAAAGTGGAAATTACAGTAGGGGAGCAAGTCTTGATCCGGCGACTATACAAGGAGGACCTGTGTCGCGAGATGAGGGGAGGGAGCACGAATTGAGGGGAAAAAGTTACCCCCTCTCTGCACGACAGTGACGAAACCCGTCACGTGACCGGGCCGTGGCGGAAGCGTGGGGAATAGAGGGGGAATTAGAGTGGGGAGGGGGAAATTTTCTCAAGGTCACTTTGTCCGAGATTTAAAGCTCACCGAAGTCTTTCTAACTCATATTTTCATTACAACCGCCTTATAGCTCATAAGGAAACAAATTCAACAATCTGCGATACGTTGACCTTCATGTGACCTTCAACGAGAAAATCGTGAATATGTCTCCCATTAATTTCTTCAATACTCATTAATTTCATTGGAACAGTTGTGTAATTGTTCCTGATGCTTCGGATCATGTTTTAAGTCGCACAGCCTCGATGCGTTAACATTGAATAAATTAGAGAGAGAGAAAGGAGAAGCAACTTTGTTCTCTCTCGGGAAAGGCGCAGCAGCTCGATCGGGGATCGATCGACGGATCGGTCGCAGATCGCGGACAGGATTGGCGGTCAGAGGAAAGGTCGCTCGCGACGTTTCAGAGGATTCGACGTGTCCGATAAGAGACGACCGGATGTCTGGCCGGGCACGTTGATAAATCGACCGGGGATAAGTGGAGAGACAAACGCGGAGGGGTTCGCGAGAGCGCGGCGTTGACTTTCCACGGTCGTGGTAAAAATAGCAGTGTTTCAAGATGGAGGAGACAGACCGGTGACCGTTTATGAGAAGGAGCCGAATAAATTCCACGCAACGAAATGCCCGGTCAGCTTTGCGCAGATTTACCAGCTCGTGTCGGCCCAGGATTTCCTGCGCGAGGATCAAAACGTGCCTCAAGGATTTGCATTCGGAAACACTTAGGAGAAGATCCGGCGGACTTAAGGCGCGCTCGAGTCCTCCAACGTTAATCCGCAGACGGGGTCCCCAGGGGACGTTGAAGATTTGGCTACTGTTTCGTTCGCTACAGGGTGTCTGCGATTTCTTGGTGAATTGAATCATAACGAATCTGTAAGTCGTCGGTGTAGGATGAACGCTGAAAAGTGACCTTAAATGGGCAATGTCGATTTTGGCAGCTGCACGTCTGTAGGTTTATAAGTCAATTTTGTATTTTGGTACTTCATGGAGGTACAATATTTATTTTGAAATTATTCTAATCTTGGACAATCAGTACCAGTTGTTTTAACTGTAGTCGTCTCCATCTACATCTACAGTTATACACGACTTGCAAATCTTATCGACTTAATCTTGCAAATTTTCAAATTACATTAGCTTGATGAGCGATTAATTTTTACCCTTCATTTCTGACAACCTTTTACGATATATTTCAGAATATTAAAGAGTACTTCGGAAATAGACTCCTCCGATTCCACTTTCTCAAAATTGAATTAATTAATTTTGCAAATTTTCGAATTAATGAACGATTTTCGATTAACGAATTAATTCTGCAAACTTTCGAATTTCATTAGCTTGATAAGCGATTAATTTTTACTGCTTATAACTGGGAATCTTTTGCGATATATTCCTGAATATTACGGAGCGGCCATACTCTTCTCCGATTCCACTTTTTCAAAAATGAATTAATTCTGCAAACTTTCGAATTTCATTAGCTTGATAAGCGATTAATTTTTACTGCTTATAACTGGGAATCTTTTGCGATATATTCCAGAATATTACGGAGCGGCCATACTCTTCTCCGATTCCACTTTTTCAAAAATGAATTAATTCTACAAATTTTCAAATTTCATCAGCTTGATAAGCGATTAATTTCTACTATTTATAACTGGGAATCTTTTGCGATATATTCCAGAATATTACGGAGCGGCCATAGTCTTCCCCGATTCCACATTCTCCAAATTGAACTAATTAATTTTGCACATTGCGAATCTCCGAAGGTTCGACGAAAGCGTAATCTCCGTTTCCCGAGAAACTGTACGAGCGAAACGCGAGGCAGAGCATAAATCCTGATCTTCAACATCATGCCCCATCCCCCGGCGAGGATAAATCGACGCAATATTTCACTTCAACTCGAGTCTTCCTTGAAAATAAATCGCTCGTTAAAATAATGTTAGCTTTCTTCGGACCCGCGGAGGATAAAACATTGTTAACATCGTTTCGTTGAATCCGAATTTAAATATACGGGGTCGTCGAGATCGCACCGGAATAACAGGTGTATTCGATTCTATTGTACGCGAATTAATTAAACTTTCAAGTTGTGCTAATATTTGTCCCAGTTTTTCGAAAAATCGATCACCGTGCAACGCGACGCACAGTGGGCGGGCTATTTGCATCGGAAGGCTGGCCAGAAATATAGAAATATTTTATTACAATGTTTTATTACATGTAATCCTAATAAAATGGATTTTTTAAATAATACAGTGTGTCCCATTTATATCAATGCAGTCGAATATCTCCGAAACGGTTGATACTAAAAACTGTTTCAGACAAAAGAAAAACAGAGGGCACACTTTCCGATGTACATATCTTTTGTCTCCGTGAACGCGTGGAGGTCAGATGAAGGTCAACTTTGTTTTCTTTCTAAATGGAATCGTATATTTTTCACGTATATCATAACTTTAGAAGATATTTTGATTTTAATATTAAGTACTGGAGTTGGTTCTCATTATTCCATGGCACAATCTATCAAATTGTTGACATATGAAATTCTGTTGTTATCGGTTCTGTAGCCATCAGGGAAAATATGCGGCTGTACAATAAATCACGAGGGGCGGGGTTTTAAAAGGGACGGCAGTTTCGCGAGGCGCAAGAAACATATTGTTACGAGACAACCGGAAGCGCAATGACACGAGGGGGCTGGACAAGAGAGAAAAAAAAAACACAGCTGACGTCTCATTAAGTTAAGAAGCGGTTCTCATAGGAATTTTCGTGGATAGCGATCAGAGATGAGTAATCTGTTGATGGGCGTTTAAATGTTGCTCATTAGATCGTTTCCACGGTTTGGCCGAGATTGTGAATATATATTGCTCGCAGATATATCACGGAGCAAGTGGAAGAGCGGCGCAGGTAGAGTGGGACACGGCTCGTTGCACCTGTGACAACGAGGCGTGTGCACGCGGGTTCCAGGAGCGCGTGAGCGTGCACCGGCTCACCTGCTTCGAAACGCGAACCCCTGACCTTCGCCATGGTATTCACGTACAAGGTCAATTCAAGCTCGGCGCACTCTTGTTCCCGCTGGCAGATACGCCGTACGATCCTGGATCGTTCGAGGGGAAACCTAACCTATCGAAAAACAACCGAAACGATCTCCTCTCCGACAGGTGAACAATTAAATCGAGTTGACACGTTACTTAACTCCGGAAGAGTTCGACCTCTTTTTGGAAAGAACGTTGTTCTTTTTCATATTTTTGTTGTTGCTTTTTCAGTAAATTGAAGCCTCGTGTAACTTATCATTGAGGTTACGTTATAGGTTTTTATGTACAGTGTGTCAGACTCAAGACGTATCCAACCATCTATAACACTGTCACCTTCGCGTGACCTTGAGTACAAAAAATTCATAAACTCTCGGCAATTGATGGAAATTTTATGTTAACAAGTACTCAAAATGATGGTCACCGATTTCGATATGAGGTTGATAGGTCCACAATGCTGCCGAAGTAATGCTACAAGCTTAAACGAGACTATGTCTGACCACTGCTTGCCGAATCTACTTAACACTAGAACGACCGAGCAATAAATGCGACTGATGTATATTGCTTTGTAACAGTGACAAGACTGTGCCCATTCAGACTTCATACAACTTTTATCGTAATATGTGCTTCAACGAAGAGGTTCATTAAACAATTTCCGATGAAAACATTCTTACAATTTCGGTAATTGTAAAAGAAAAAATTAGGAACCAGTCATTTTGACTGCTCCTGTCGTTCTAGTGTTAAAATCGTCCGTGTCAAATAAATTACAATGCTCGATGTTTCCTTTTACGCCGAACCTTATTTTTCATTTACTCGGACATAAAACTGATCAACGTGTAAAAATGCGAAAATTGTAATAAAGAGACAAGTTTTTTTTAAAAATCGTATTGGTCACGGTATTGGTTTTAAAACTACGAAGATATCACACACGGAGCTATGGATATTATTCTGACAGGTAGGCAACGAATGGAACAAATGATAGCAATATTTTTGTAGAATTTTCCTACGCTCGAATGTGCCCGGAAAAACGATAGTTCCGAAATGACGTAAAAGGGACGCGGGTATCGGGTGACTCGGATTGCAGTTTCGGATCACGTCCGGTTGCACCTGTAACGCGGCGGATACACGCCCACGGAAGCATCGTGAAATGCCCGCGCACCTAGGTTGAAATCCCGACCCCGTGACCTTCTCCCGGTGACCCAGGTACCAAGCTGCCCTGCACGTGGCCTCCCGTGCTATATAAAGTATGCGCTGCATATAGATCGGTCCGCTCTCTGCGCTCGCAGTAGCGTACTACGCGGCGGGACGCTCCCGGTGCTTCATCGATCCTCTCGGCCATCGGCTTCCTCTTCATTCTCTTGCGCGGCGCTTCTCCGTTTCGGCCCCTTTGATCATTTTGATTCCGTTGTCTCTGCTCTTCGAGCGATCCGTACGCTTTCCTTTCAATGCGCAAACCAAGCTAGAAGTTGGTACTCCTTTCGATGACCTTGAGATACGTTACCAAGGTCGTCATTCCGAACAACTTCTCCCTGAGATAAAGTTATCACGGTTATTATTATGGTAGAACAATCTTTTTCACACCACCCGATCGGATACTGTGCATCGAGCGTCATTCTTTCTGCCATTCGAGTTGCAGATTGCAATGAAATTTGGCACAGGTACAGACCTTTGAAAAATATCGAACGCGCATTTTTGACAGCTGCCCGTTTTCATGTTTACGTTTTTGGGGTGAAAATACCTCCTAAAATGGGGTCTGACTACCTCACTTTCTGAATTATTTTTAAAATTGACGGGGATCTAAAAATATTCAATACAAAAAGTTGCTTGCTTTCTTTACGAGGTAGGACATGAATGGAACGTTTACATATGTGTTTATAAATAGATGCTCGATGCTCAAATAACACATTCTTTGTTCAAATATTTCGAACTAATATACTTCTGGCAAAGTTTCAAATTTTTAGATTGGAACAGCCCCTATAGGGGTAGTTTCATACAGCAGTTTCTTATACTAGAAAATTGAAAAAAGTCCCCAAAACTTTCTTAAACCGTTCTACAGTGCTTACTCTATATATGTCCCAAATGCCTGGCCGATAAAAGTCTCAGAACTATCCCCCCCGCCATGGAGTGTACTCCGTGCTGGGCCATGAGCTTCTAAGGCTTCGCAGTCCTTTTCTACGTCCTCTACGATACATGTCCCTGGCTAGACCCGTGATTTTGACATGTATCGAGTAAACACCGTATTTGTAATTGATAATTTATAATTAACAGAGTCGTGAATTTTCGTCCAGCTCTTTGCGATTATGGCTCGCCGAGCGAAATTCCGAAACTCCGAAAATTGAAATCCGCGCACGTGTCGAGAAGCGGCGCGCGACAAATGATATACAGCAGCTAATAAGAGGTTACGAGGATGAATAACTCGTCGTCGGTGACCGACATTCGGTCTCCAGGACGCTCGAACGTAAGAAACATTTATGCGCGCGGGCCACGGATATTCCAGTGTGTGTGTGTGTGTATGCATGCATGTATTGTGTGTGTAGTCAGAGCGCCGTATTCAGCCGCTCCAGATGCAGGCGGTCGCATTGACTTTCATCGCTGGCCAAACACGGTGCAGACTCCGTTGCTCCTCTCCTCTCCCGTCGATCTCGATCGAAAACATCGTGGATCTATTTCCATAAAGGAAAACGAGACCGCGCCGTGATCTTTTCAAGCTTATTTACACTCGTCCGTCCTGTTACCCTTAAAATATATCTCGAGCGGAAATTAATCGATGATCAATCGGTCGCGACGAGTACGGCGGACTTCCTTGTTTTCTCTGCACATATTAAACATAACAGGACTCGCATCTATGAATGGCTCAAAATAAGACGAGACACCCCTTTCAGCCCTCTAACCCGTTTTTACCGCCATGCTCCTAGAGCGTAAACAATTTGAATCGTTTGACCACTGACGACTAGACATCTCCATTACACGTGTATTTAATTTATGCACGTCATTTCCGAAAGAAATATTCATTCGTTTCGAAAATCGGTGGGATCGGATTGAACTCAAATTTTGCACACAGGATTCTTGGCGACTCGAGACAAATTTTTCTACCATGGTACAGTGATTTCTCTATATATGTCGTCAAGGCTTGGATGATAAATGTCCCGGAATTATCCCCACTACCGCGGGGTATACCCAGCGAGGGGCTCCGAAGCTCGAGAGATGACTCGGATATGTCTCCTGTACGATACAAGACGCTAGCAAGACCCGTGTTGCTGACATATATCGAGAACTCATTGTAGTAGCATATTCGGCAAGCGATGGCGGAAAAAGTCAGACTCGGCAGCAGGATCTACTGAGCCGGGAGCGTTAGCGTTGCATCGCGGTGATGCAGTGAACAAAAGGAGCAGAAATTGATTTATAATAATTATAACTCGCTTTTTCAGCTGTAAATGCACTTGCTGCTTCGAAATATGTGACACTGGGCCATTCGGAGACGAACTGCGCAGCTGACTTGAGGTGTACGAGAATGCCGAAAATTAAGGGATGCTCGGTTAGGTCAAGGAACTGTATAGTTGGTGGTGGATAGTAGGTATACGATAACCTAACGGATGTGCGGGGTCAAGTCAACGATCCTGACTTTCGCTTTCACTTTTTTATCGATAAATTAATCGTACGTTTATTTCACTCGTACGTGACATTTCTTCCTTTTGCTGGGTAAACGGACAGACAATGATTTAACACTAAACGTACCACCGTCGGCCAAAATGACCGTTCCAGATTTTTTATTTTACAATTACTGAAATTGTAAAAGTGCTTTCGTCGGAAATGATTAAATAAATATATTTAGGAGAGAATGTATTACAATACGAACAGCACAAAATCCAAATAAATTCAATCTCGCCATTTTTATAAGACGACATGTATTAGTTGCTTTTAAGGCTCGGTAGGATTAGTGTTAAAACAATTGGGGTCAGATTACACTAGGCAGGTCAGACGCTGAGGGCCTATAAACACTAGATACAAAAACGGGGTAAACAAATTCTGTCGGCAGGGATGACAAGAAGGGATTATACCTTCCTAGTATAATCCGACCCTTACCCGTCGTCCCTGCGTATTAATCTGCAGGAAAACCGAAACATGTGATTGCCATAAATTCTATTCTCACAGCGGTCCCTCGCGTGCCCCTTTTTTCGTCTGACCGTCCCGTCGTTTTTGTAAGCGTGTTACGGTGTACATTTTCGAAATGCGTAATGCCCTTCCTAAACTTTTCGGAAAAGTCTTGCGCGAGGTCAGTGTTGTTCGAATCGCGGTAGAGAGAACATCTCTGAAGACTTATCAATCCGAAACTTGCGTGATAGAAAATGTGAACAGTGATCGCGAGTGTAGAAAAATTTGACAGCATCTGTGTGAAATAAACATACGATTAATTTATCCGTAAAACAGTAAAAAAGTGAAAATCAAGTTCATTGACCTGTGACCGTACGTCCCTCAATTTTCGGTATTGCAATATCTGACGTCAACTATGCAGACATTTCGATTGAGCAAGTGCATTTACGGCTGAGAAAGTAAGTTCTATTTGTTATAAATTAATTTCTATAACTTCTCTTGTTCGCTGTCTCACCACGACTCAACACCATCACTTCCGCTCTGTATATCTTGCCGCCGAGCCGAATTCTCGCCGCCATCGCGCTCCGTAGCGATTGGTCCGTGTTTGTCGTTAATAACTTGTTAACAAAGCCGAGGTGGACATTTTTATAACACCTTATATAATCGTTGGAACGTCAAACGTTTGGAGCGTTAATGGGAGAAACTAAATATTAGAGAGAAAGAAATGCCATGACGACGGAACAACATAATTTGTAATAATGAGGTTTAACGAAGCGATCGTCTTTCTTTGGTATGAAAGCTAACAAATTAACATTTTCTGGTAATAAGCGATTCCATTTTGGAGTAACAATATTTTCTTGAAAAACATCTCCAAGAAGTGTAACTAATGTTGCTGGTATTAAGTATTTTTTCACGCACAATTTTACAAAATAAAATTTGAATAAGTTAATATTGCAACTACAATAGTTTGACCCACATTTTTTAAGTACACACGTACCCAAGGTCTGAATCTGTACTCCGATCAACGATGACGCAGGTTAAAGTGAATATCATCTCTACTCTAATTGTGAGACAATAGTTCATAGTAAACGGAGTCGTCCCACTTTCATAGTAAATCAATATGCACTTTGAGTTATCGACAGGAGGGAGTGTATTGATTAATTCAATAATAATTTACGACGTATAGTATAATTTCTGGTTAAATGGGATGCGAAACGCTACGAAATTGAATTTCTTTTGCGGAGTTGCGTCACCTTCGTGACAAACGGCTGAATTCTTATTTATTATATTATTATTTAGCGCAAAGTATTGAATTCGCGTTTCGCAGACTTGGTTTCAGCGCAACCGTGCGCGTCTCGCGTGCATCTTGGCCCCGTTAATGCCCAGACCTGGGAAAGATAGGAGGAAATCACTTATCTGCGCGTGCAAACGCGCGATATTCTAGCGTTGCGAGGCGAGGGCCACTCCGCGAGCCAACACAATGCGAGCATTGTTCGGAACAATGGAATTTCTGTGGTTTTCGCGCGAAGTTTGTTCAGGTAGATTATTCCTGGCGTCATGCTCGCGATAAATCGTTCGCACCGCTAACGGAAAATAAACCGAATCTTCGATCGATCGCTGATCATCGCAGGATTGTTTCTACTAGTCCCTGCGTTTAATAAACCGCCGTTTAACAACAAACTTACCGCGTTCCCGAGCAACGCAGTTGGTCGTGTGTGTTCTTTTATTCAATTTTTCCGAGTAAAACTGTGCTCTATTTTATTAACGAATATCTGTGACACAGTAGACTCCAATACAGCACGGCCATAAAATTGTTTAAAGAGACTGTATATGTGTCTTCCATAGCAATGCGGGCTTCTTGAACAATCTTTCTGTACATTTATTTTATATTTATTAATATATATTTAATAGTATCTCCTGGCCGATATATGTCCCTGGCTAGAACCGTCTTTTAAAAGAAAGTTTTTTGCATTATAAGAGTGGTTACTGTATTTAGTTAAGTAATGAAATATTTTAAATAATTCGAATCTGAGCGAGAAGCATCGGGCAGCACACAATTGAACTAATTCTACGAATCGAGTATGAATTCTACGAACAGGCTCGTTCGCTGAAATCATTCGCGGAATTTAATTCCCTTGGATTTCTTTTACCATAAATTCGTCCGCAGAAATTAGCACGAACTTCCGCAGTCTATAAATCGTACAGATGCGCGCCGCGCAAACTTCCTGCGAATCGTTGATAGAAATTATTTCGAGAGCCGGGGTGATACGTATCTCCCGAGATTCCTTTGGCACGCTCGACCACAAATCGAACTGCAGCATAAACTGGTTAACCCTTTCGAACGACTTTATTCCCCCCAGGCGCGGAATCTCTAGATTGCAAATTCTTTTATGCGAACGTATTGCTACCGATTACCGAGCTGAAATTAAAATCAAATTATCTTGTAAACTAATGATTCTCTGCCATAAGCGATTTGGTACTTTCATGTAGGGAATAACGATCAGCACCGATTAGTGCGCTAAAAAATATACGATTACGTTTAAAAAACAAAGTTGACCTTCATATGACCTCTACGAATCCGGATAGACAAAAGATATCGACAGTTTCCGAGGTGTTACTAGATTTCCAGATAAACGGGACACCATGTATGTTAAATTTGTTACCAGTAATTTAACAATCGGAACGTTGAAAAATTCTAATAGGCAACGTCTAATTAAGCCTTTACACTCGGCGCTATATTCATTCTAAAACTAAATTTTTCTTCCGTCTTGGAATATTTTCATTTTATTCATACGAAACTGATCCGATTTCCACATACAATATTTAAATGTTTAGTGATCTGGTAAGTACAAATTTTGTAATGTAACAAATATTTTGTAATATTTTTTGTAATTTTCTTGAAATATTGCCACAATCATTTCTAGCGGTGCTTCAGAGTCACCACTCGACTGCAAAGGGTTAATTCTTTTCATTTTCTTTGTTCTGTGGAACACTTTATTGGATTCTAAATCCATATACGTATGCAAGGATCAAAATCTAGACGAACTGCCGCTACAATATCGCAATGAGCAGTTTAGAAGTGGTCAATTTGTAATATTGTAATTTGTAATATTCGGCAGAAAATTCGAATTCTAAAGCAAGTATGACGTCACAAGATGGCTGCTGCTGAGAGATTCTCTTAATTTCGAGAGATTCAGTGTTCGTATCGGAAAAAGGGCTCCATACAGACGTAGCAAAGGCATGTACAAATACGGTGGTATGCATTTTTAATTGATTACTTACTCATTTAAGACGTAAAATGTCTAGAAAAAAAGGCACAGCGTAACATAGCGTGACAGTCAAGGCCAAATGCCGGCCGGCTCCCTCAATTTTTCCTAACGCTTTTCCCGTCAATCATTTAACGAAATTCCAGTGTCCGCGAGTGCTGCTTGCGTGATTTCACCCTAATCGAAGGACTAAATCAACCACCCCCGTGGTATTAATCATTTAGTCCGGCGCGATTCGTTTCGATTACGTTGAACGGCGAACGCACAAACAACGGGAGAGCGTTTATTACTCGGAAAATAATTTCGCTGGACGATCCACCAACGGCTGGGGGGGGAGGGAGAGTCCTCGAGGGATTTTGCGCGTGCTGTTATCTCGCAAGGTATTTCGAGTTTTAATCACGGCCATAAATAGCGATACGGGCATCGGCGCTCGCGCGTCTCTCGATAAATAACTGAAAATTCGCAGCCCGCTGCCGCGCGATCTCTTCTGCGAAATAAATCAGCCCCGGCCCGGAGTCATTAATCCGGTGAGGTTTTTTCGCGGGTTCAAGGCCTGAACGCCACGGGCAGCAGCACTATTTTCGTACGTTCGTACGTTCGTGCACATGCAGGCTCGCGTGGGCTGCATCTGCAACGTCAGAACGCTATCCTGGTGTGGGAGCGGCATCCGGTCCCAGCTGCCCGCAGGAAACTGTTAAAAACTCTGTTTCTCCTGTGCGACCCATCGAAAACATACATTCCCCCCCCCCCCCACCTCCATTCCCCTTCATTTTTGCGAGTTCGTATTTTTGAGCGACCCATTGGCTACCGTCCCATCCCATACTCTTTGCGACAACGCTATAAGACACTGCACGAAACCATAGAAATAGAGTGAGACAACTGTACAAACAAACTATAGAAATAGCTGCGAAAAAGAGTTTGTCCCTTCCGTGTTATTGTTTACTTCCTGAGATGGAGTTTGTGGTGGTTTATGGCGTAAGACATACAATGCTTTCTGTGAAAACTGATAACGGTTATTAGTGGACTGCGGATCTTTATGCAAAATAAAAATCGTTCGCATTAACCCTTAGCACTCGAGTGGTGACTCTGAAGCACCACTAGAAATTGTTGTGGCAATATTTCAAGGAAATTACAAAATATTTGTTGCATTACAAAATTTGTATTCAATAGATTACTAAACATTTAAATATTATATGTGGAGGTCGAATCAGTTTCGTATGAATAAAGTGAGAATATTCTAAGACGGAAGAAAAATTTAGTTTTAGAATGAAAATAGCGCCGAGTGCAAAGGGTTAATTGCAAGACTTAGGAGCGAAGTAGGAATTTATTCCTCTCTTTAATAGTTTTATTAACCCTTTGCACTGGAGTGGTGGCTCTGAAGCACCGCTAGAAATTATTGTGGCAATATTTCAAGAAAATTACAAAAAATATTACAAAATATTTGTTACATTACAAAATTTGTATTCAATAGATTACTAAACATTTAAATATTATATGTGGTAATCGGATTAGTTTCGTACGAATGAAATGAAAATATTCCAAAAAGGAAGAAAAATTTAGTTTTAGAATGAAAATAGCGCCGAGAGTGCAAAGGGTTAACACTTTGAATGCCAAACTAGAAACCCCAAAAATTCCATAAAATCAAAGTAAGGTATTTAATGAAATAAAAATTACAAAAAATTAAATGTATGATACTGAGTAACCCTCCAACTTTCTTGCATGTTACAGATCCCAATCAAGTTTAGTACGATGAATATATCAACGTAAAAATTCATTTTAAAACCTGCACAAATACTTCCGTCACCCAAATATGGTTGACGCGGTGCCGAAAGTGTTAAGTCGTAAGAAATGCATTGGCAATCTTAAATTCTTGTAACCTTTGTATTGTTTGAAATAACACCCTCCCATTGTTGCTATAAATGCGTAAAATCCGCAGTCTAGTTATTAGTTACAATAATTAACGTGTATAAGGAAAAGTTGTTTAGAATGATGACCTTGGCAACAGATTTCAAGGTGATCAAAATCGTACGGAGGTGTAACCTTTTCTTTTTAATTATGCCAGGCTTTGTGTCATAGTATAGGCATAATATAAACGGGAAGAAGAAAGAATTGGGACAAAGTCCTCAACTAATGTAACGGCAAACAGTTAACTCGAATGTGAAGGGGTTGAGCTTTCATGGGATTTGCGTATTGAAATTTGGGTCCATTAGAGTGCTAAAATAGGACTTTGAACAGGGTTAGACTAAACAATTCTTTCATCTCGAAGCGGTCAAAACTAATGTCCTCGTTGAGTGTCAGCGCGCGATGGAAAACGCGAAGACTTTGTGCTGCGTCTTCGGTAGCTAACTTTAGCTCGCTGTAAACCTATGTGTGCTCATAAGCGGAGAATTAAGCAAATAACTCGTCATGCGCGTCTAGTATCGCGCACCCGGCTGATCCGCGAACGTAGAAAATAATTGGGGAGCTGAAAGTCTCTTCAAGGTAAATACTAAGGGTGTGCGAGAACCCGATGGTCGGGCCGGATCGGGTTCCCGAAATTTTCGAGAACCCAGCTACCATTTCTCGGACTACTCTGCAGTGCTGTATAGTAGCGTAAAAAATATATAAAAATACACAGTCACACCCGTGTCCATATGTCACTCCGAATCTATGAGTGTATTAATTAAAACGAATGTGAATGGTTAATTAGTGGGTTCTCGGAATTTCCGGAAATCTTATGAGAAATTTCGAAATTTTTGGGTAACCGTCCCGATCACGGAAAAATGTCGTATTCCCGACCCGACCCGACCCGATATTTCGGGTTCTCGCACACCCCTAGTAGATACACATAGTCAGGGAGATGAAGAAGACCAAAAAGAAAAAACGCGAAAGGATAACTCGGGAACGGGTGATAATGATCGGGCTCGCGAGCAAGCCAGCTTCGGCCGACGATGGACGATGGGTTTTTCAGTCATTATTCCGTGGCAGAGGTCCGGGCGTTTATGACGGTGACGTCACCGTCTGACGATTTGAACGCTCTTCCGAAACTGAAAACCAGTTTCCCGCGCTCTGCGGCGGGCCTCCGTCTCTGCAACCGCCTCGAGCGCATCGCGGACACGCTGCACATCGGCTGCCATGACCACAAATTCCCTAGAATCACTCCAGTCCCCTGGGTCAGCCTCGAAATCACACCGCGCCGAGGACAGGTTTGCGAGGATTCGCTGAAACGAACGTCACATGCGACAAGCATAGTGGGCCGTTTCTATAAAATAGGCTACTTATCCCAATTACTGTGCCGAGCTAATTTGAAGAAAAATTGGCAATTTTAGGTAAGCTTGAAATGGCTTCCCCGTAAAATTTCCCACTTTTGACTTATTTCACTTTTCCGACGAAATGTCTTAATTTTACCAACCAGATACTATACTAGTTATGACGCTGACAGTCAACGAGGACATTAGTTTTGACAGCTTCGAGATGAAAGTTGGCAATTGTAGGTAAGCTTGAAATGGCTTCCCCGTAAAATTTCCCACTTTTGACTTATTTCACTTTTCCGACGAAATGTCTTAATTTTACCAACCCGATACTATACTAGTCATGACGCTGACAGTCAACGAGGACATTAGTTTTGACAGCTTCGAGATGAAAGTTGGCAATTTTAGGTAAGCTTGAAATGGCTTCCCCGTAAAATTTCCCACTTTTGACTTATTTCACTTTTCTGACGAAATATCTTAATTTTACCAACCCGATACTATACTAGTTATGACGCTGACAGTCAACGAGGACATTAGTTTTGACCGCTTCGAGATGAAAGTTGGCAATTTTAGGTAAGCTTGAAATGGCTTCCCCGTAAAATTTCCCACTTTTGACTTATTTCAATTTTCTGACGAAATATCTTAATTTTACCAACCCGATACTATACTAGTCATGACGCTGACAGTCAACGAGGACATTAGTTTTGACAGCTTCGAGATGAAAGTTGTCAATTGTAGGTAAGCTTGAAATGGCTTCCCCGTAAAATTTCCCACTTTTGACTTATTTCACTTTTCGGACGAAATGTCTTAATTTTACCAACCAGATACTATACTACTTATGACGTTGACAGTCAACGAGGACATTAGTTTTGACAGCTTCGAGATGAAAGTTGGCAATTGTAGGTAAGCTTGAAATGGCTTCCCCGTAAAGTTTCCCACTTTTGACTTATTTCACTTTTCTGACGAAATATCTTAATTTTACCAACCCGATACTATACTAGTTATGACGCTGACAGTCAACGAGGACATTAGTTTTGACCGCTTCCAGATGAAAGTTGGCAATTGTAGGTAAGCTTGAAATGGCTTCCCCGTAAAATTTCCCACTTTTGACTTATTTCACTTTTCGGACGAAATGTCTTAATTTTACCAACCAGATACTATACTACTTATGACGTTGACAGTCAACGAGGACATTAGTTTTGACAGCTTCGAGATGAAAGTTGGCAATTGTAGGTAAGCTTGAAATGGCTTCCCCGTAAAGTTTCCCACTTTTGACTTATTTCACTTTTCTGACGAAATATCTTAATTTTACCAACCCGATACTATACTAGTTATGACGCTGACAGTCAACGAGGACATTAGTTTTGACCGCTTCCAGATGAAAGTTGGCAATTGTAGGTAAGCTTGAAATGGCTTCCCCGTAAAATTTCCCAGTTTTGACTTATTTCACTTTTCGGACGAAATGTCTTAATTTTACCAACCAGATACTATACTACTTATGACGTTGACAGTCAACGAGGACATTAGTTTTGACAGCTTCGAGATGAAAGTTGGCAATTTTCGGTAAGCTTGAAATGGCTTCCCCGTAAAATTTCCCACTTTTGACTTATTTCAATTTTCTGACGTAATGTCTTAATTTTACCAACCAGATACTGTACTAGCTGAAACGTTGACTTTAAGTGCAGTACTTTTGCATCAGACGGCTCCAATATTATTTTTTGTCGGCAATGCAGAATATCCCGAAGTGCCTATTAGGTTGACCAAGTCACAGTGCCAGAGACACATGTATATTAAATTGGACGCGATGGAGTATTGCACGGTTTTATAGTGCGGCTTTTCGCGGCGTTTCCATCCCGTGAACGTGGAATGCAACGAAACGGTGCAGTGAAACGGTTTATTGCTGTTTTCAAGGCTCCCGACGCTTCTCGGCGCATGAATATTCATCTTCTTTCACGGTTCGAGAATAGTTTCGCAATGCCGCGTGACGTTGAAACGTTCGACGATTGTTGTTCCGCGGACGCGTAACAGGTTCCACCTTATTGGAACCCGAGGATCGTTAAAAAATCTGCATTAACGATAGCACCGTGACGAGTCCATAGACAAAGAACTATGAGCAGAGCTTTTGTTATGCAATCTTACATCTGAAATCACGATTTTTCTGGAGAAAAATTAATTTCGAAAATTCGTCGGCTACTCGTGCTATGCCGGGGTCATTCCTGACCCGTAGCGGTGGGTACACGAACCGACCGTCAATATATACAATTTTATTCCGATATAAGACGACGCTTTTTATTTCGAAATAAGATAATCTACAGTGTTTTCTCTGTATATGTCGCCAAGAACTGGATGATAAATGTCGCGGAATTTTCCCCACTACTGCGGGGCCTCGGATTTCGTGTAAACATAACACGGCTCGGGTATGTTTCCTGGACGACAAACGACGCTGGCAAGTTTGTTGACATATATCGAGGATTTACTGTGCTTTGAATAAAGTGAGAAGTGGCTTGGATAGAATCGCAAGATGAAATATTCGACAGAAAACAATTGCGAGCCGTATTGGCTGATGAACCGAGAATCGCGTGGCAAGTTCGTTCAATGTCAATGTTGTAACAATTATCGTTCTCGCTGCATTATATTTAGACGTATCTCGGTGGGCACGATGGCCAAGACTTGTCCAGATAGGCGTTTATTTTATGGCCGGCGCCGTATCATTGGCCGGGGATGCGAGAGTCCACGCAATACGTACTTGTTAAAGCTTCTGCGGAACAGTTACGAAACGCGATACCCCGTCACTCTTCTTTTTAATAACGACACCGCTTCCCTTTTGTCGTGACACCGCCCCGCCTGCGCTATTATCCCCTCGCCGACCTTTACGTATCTGCAATATTATACGGCCCCTCCGAAACTCTCCCTATATTTCCGCTGTCTCGAATTTCGCGCGCCAAAAATTCCCCGAAAACGCTTCCCTGCTCTCCAGATGCTTCCCGAACTGTTACCCCACTTCAAGGACGCTTGCACGCGCGTGCACATTAGGGTGGCTCTTATCTTCGACTTTAAAATTTGTTTTGTGCCGCCCACCTCCCCCACAGTTTTTCTATTCACAGGTATTCTGCTATATTTTAGTATATTCAAATATATTGTGGTATACTCTAGGATATTCTGCTATATTCAAGTATATTCTGCTATATTCTAGTTTATTCAAGAATAGTCTGGTATATTCTAGGGTATTCTGCTATATTCTAGTATATTCAAATATATTCTGGTATATTCTAGGGTATTTTGCTATATTCTAGTTTATTCAAGTATATTCTGATATATTCCAGTGTATTCTGCTATATTCAAGTATATTCTTATATATTCTAGTGTATTCTGCTATATTCTAGTGTATTCTGCTATATTCTAGTATATTCAAGTATATTCTGGTATATTCTAGTTTACTCAAGTATATTCTGATATATTCTAGGGTATTCTGCTATATTCAAGTATATTCTGGTATATTCTAGGGTATTCTGCTATATTGTAGTTTATTCAAGTATATTCTGATATATTCTAGGGTATTCTGCTATATTCAAGTATATTCTGGTATATTCTAGGGTATTCTGCTATATTCTAGTTTATTCAAGTATATTCTTATATATTCTAGTGTATTCTGCTATATTCTAGTGTATTCTGCTATATTCTAGTGTATTCTGCTATATTCTAGTGTATTCTGCTATATTCTAGTATATTCACGTATATTCTGGTATATTCTAGGTTATTCTGCTATATTACATTACTGCTATTTTACATTACTTTACAAAAATAAGATGAATGCATCGATCAAAATTTGTAGCCATTTTTTAAATAATGTATACCCAAAGAAATCAATTTGTTAAATAATTGCTCATGGATGCATTTTTACAATCTCAATATTCGCAATTTGAAAATATTAGAATCCGTCATTTTGACGGGTCCCGTAAATCTAGCGTTAACAAAAAAAATCTGTGCAAAGTTTGAACCCCCATCCCCCCGGCCTTTAAACTTTAAAATGATTAATCAAATGCTCTTAAAATCGTTTTTCTCGGATATCTAAATTATTGACTGTGGGCCCTTCTGGTGGTTCGAGGGTTAAAGTTTCGCGCGAAACAAGAAGAAAATAATAATTCTCAAAATTTGGAAATTTCCTTTTAACCACCGTTTAAATAGCGCCGAAGTAAAAATGTAAGAAAATATTCAGACGGAAACGTCCCCTTGAAAGGGAAAAGACAAGGGGAAATAAAGAGCCGTTAATGGAGAGGGAGGGTGACAGAGACAAGAAGGGGTCGAAGAAAACGGACCTACGGCAACAATGAGTCGTGCATACGCGCCGCCTTTTGAATATTTGAAACATATTCGCCTTCGAGTGTGAATCGAGCCGCGCGGCAGCGTGTAAGGCGAACCACCCAAACCTGATTTTCAAGGGCAGAAGCCAGCGTGGAATTGGGCATGGTCATGTATCGCAGCGAGTATCGATCGCGCGTTGCGAAACGACCAAACCCTCTCCGAGCAGTTCTGTCTATTCCACTTCCATCAGCCTGGTGATGCGTCGTTGCGTTTTCCATTCGACACCATTGAAAATGGCGCCGCGACGCCAACCCTGCAAAGTAAAGCTTCGATTTCTCCCTCCTTAACTTCTTTAACGACTTCTTCTGAAAACTATGGAAATTTTCTCTACAAAAATTCTCCATACAAAATGACATAACTACCTAAAACCTGAGTCTACCGTGAACATTTTATTTGTTTGTTCTAATAGCAAACGAATCGAACACTTTCGTGAGCCACCGACTAATGACAAAAATACGAGCAACTTTTGCCTCCGCGCAGTATCGCACCAATGAAACATTTCACGATGTAACAATTTAATTTCCTAGCCGGCTAACGACGAAGGAAAAACGATTGCGACGTTATCGCAACGATCGAACATTATTATTACCGATAAATTGAACTTTCGCGAACGGTTCAACAGCCAACACGAGAAAGAGGAGCGCGCTTAGAAGACCAGTCACTCCAGAAAAGGTTAAACGACGCGATGCGCGACACATCATCGACCGTTCATCCAACCGCGATTCTTTTTCATTTACTTTTTTTTTCTCTTTTCCCCGCGTAACGTATAATTACGCACGAGGTCGTAACTCTAGAGACTTCTATTTCGAGTGTTAGGGTCGCCGATTGCGTGCCTCTCGTCACCGACGTTTATTAAGCGTTGCGCCGCTTTAATTACGCAACCAGCTCGCTAAGCGGACCGAAGGTCGTCGACAGTCGGCAAACGACTTTTGCATCTGCACCGATCGACACCGAAACCCCGACGCAACGTCCTCCTATTCGCCGTACAACCGGTTGCTGGATCGAGACTCGTTCCCCCACTCTAATTTCCCCCTCTACTTCCATAGCCCGGTCACGTGACGCGTTTCGTCCGTGTCGTCATTAACGGTCCGGCAGGGAGAGGGTAACTTTTCCCCTCGATTCGTGTTCCCTCCCCTCATCCGACGACGCTGGGTACAGTCGCCAGATCGAGACTCGTCCCCCCACTCTAATTTCCCCCTCTACTTCCGTCGTAGCACGGTCACGTGACGCGTTTCGTCCATGTCGTCATTAACACTGGAACTACCGAACCAGTCAAAATGACTGGTGGATGATTTCTTCTTTCACGATTACTGAAACTATGAAAACGTTTTCGCGAGACGTTTTTTAATACATCTCTTCTTTGGAGTACATGTTACCATAAAAATCGTATGAAACCTGAGCAAATTCAATCTTGCTGTTATTATAAAGGGTTAAGTCTAAGTCACGTTTACGGCTCGGTAGTTCTAGTGTTAACGGTCCGGCAGAGAGGGGGTAACTTTTCCCCTCGATTCGTGCTCCCTCCCCTCATCCGGCGACACTGGGTACAGTCGCCAGATCAAGACTTGTTCCCCCACTCTAATTTCTCCTTCCACTGTTTTCATTTGAAACTTGAACAACTCGGTTGCTGTTGGTGATAGAAAAAATTATGACGAAACTTGGTCTCGAGGGTGGCATAATCTCATGTCGATCATCTTTTTGTAGGTGGACCCGTGGAGGACGTATGAAGGTGAACTGAAACTAGAATATTTTCCATCCCAGTTGACCTTGAGGTCATTGTACGCATCTTAAAAAGCCCTATCGGATAGCACACAGACAAACATATCGTTCCGTTTAAAAAACCGGAGTTGACCTTCACGTGTCCTCCACGCGTCCGCTTACAGGAAAACTGTTGACGCGAGATCAGGCCACCCTCGAAACCAAGCAAATTTTTTTCTGTCACCAATATCGATTCAGGTAGCTTGTTTTTTGAAACAAAAGGGATCTATCCCTGACCCTGTACATTAAAGTACCACAAATTGCAAGTTATCGCGCGCAGTAACGCAGAATACTGGACGGTGCCAGCATTTTTGCGATCCGCCGCAGAGTTGCCTGCGAATCCCATTTTGAAAGTGAAGTAGTCGACGGACGGGGACCTTGTTTCCGAAATAGAGCAGCCTATAGACCCTTTTCGCTGCGTAGAGCTGTTGTGGCGGACGCCGCCTCGAGACCGCATAGACACCCGGAAACAGAGGTCTATAGCCTCAGAGACTAGAGACCGTCGCCGGGTTAAATCCACCAAGTTCGCACGAGTTGTGAACGAGGCTTTAATCGCATCAAGAGAGGGGTAGGGGGATGCAGTGACGAGGACACGAGAGTGGCCGCAAGGCCAAGTCCGGTGACGGTACATTATACCGGCAGTGTCGGGCACCTTGACCAGACGCAAACACGCCGGTGCAACGCTCGAAACTGATTGTGAGTGCACGCGAGTGCAACTGGTGCGCTCGCCGAGAAAACCGCTTCACCCACTGTCTCCGCCATTATGTTTATTAACACGCTGCGCGACGGACATTTTTGCATCCTTTTGGCAGGTGAACCTATCGTTCATTAACAGGCGATCACCGGTTAGGTCCAGAAAAAATTGGAACGCTATTGTTTAACACCAAACGTACCGCCACCGGTCGAATGACCGGTTCTAGATTTTTTATTTGACAATTTTTCAAGACGCTTTCGTGAGCATCGGTTCAATAAATTTCTTTAGTGGAGCACGCATTGCATTAACCCCTTAACTTGTACGCTCGAGTTAATTCGAACGCGCTAAACAGGCCAAACTGTGTACACACTCGAGATAATTCGAGCGGCGTTGTATTTTATAATTTTCACACTCGAATATAATCGAGAATTGAAAATAACAGTGTGAAAGCAAAGAAAAAAAATCGTTTTATTGATATTTATCATTTACACGGGATTGTGAGCTATAACACTTATTTATTCAGGAATAAAATATAACCTTTTTCCATGGAACAAAAGCGCAGTGTATCAAAAATTGATTTTTTTGACCGGTTTATTAAAAAAATTGTGCGTTAAGGGGTTAAGAACCGCGCAAAGTCTAAATAAAGTAAATCTTGTCATTTTTATAAGACAACGTTACTTTAATATCTCGGTACGTTTAGTGTTAACACCAGAACTACCTAGCAGTAAATGCAACTGGCATACATTGCCTCATAATAACCACAAAATTGCATTTGTTTAGACTTTGCACCAGTTGTGTTTAAATATCTATTTCGATAGAGAAATTTATTAAAAAATGTTCTCATGAAAACACATTAACAATTTCATCATTTCTAAAAGAAAAAGTTAGGAGCGACTCATTTTGACTCATCCGGTAGTTCATGTTAAATTACATTTGCCAGAGAAATTCGTTAGTATAGGAGCACCCTGTACATAAATTGATTGAAACATTTGTCCGGTAGTTGCGACGATAAATGTGACCGAGTTTACAACTTCTTCGCTGTATTACGGAAATCGATTGTTGATCGTCGTCAAGTTATTATTATCATTATTATATATCGTTTATTTTAACAGTAAGTTTACGGAGCACTAAAAATGACTATTTTACATTTCCTTATAAAAATAACATGAACATATCTATCAAAATCTGTAGCCATTTTTTAAATAATGTATACCTAGAGAAATCAATTTGTTAAATAATTCCTCATGGATCCATGTTTGCACTCTCAATATTCGTGAATTAAAATCATTAGAATCCGTCATTTTGACGGGTCCCGTAAATCTAGCGTTAACCAGTTAACTGTGTTTGACGGATATACTCGTCATCAAGAAATGGCAATATTTTGAGTCATGACGAGTATACTCGTCAAAACAGCTATAATTCAAACAGCGGTTAATTTTTGCGACGCAACTTAGGTACACATTTTTCAAAGTGATCGCAACAGCTAACTGGTTAAAAAGTGGTCGCATTAACAGCTAGGTCATTAGCGACCACATGGTTTACAATCGCATATAGAAGAGAAGATTACGGTTAATATTTACATTGCGGTGAGGTACAGCTAAAAACAAATTTATAATAGTTTATACATATCGATAGATTTCAAAAACAGAAGGACGTTTCCCATATTGTCCTTCGTCGTCAAGCTGTTTCGTCCCAGTGCTGATAAAAAAATTGACTAAATTCGAAGCAGATTCGATCGATCGGAAGATCGTTGCCAGAAGAGGCCAGCAGACGTATCCCGTCGGTCTGCTGCGTATTTGTCGACCACGTAGAGACGTGTTCTCGCGAACGTCGCGCGAGACAGAAACAGAGAAACGATGGAAGGACCGAGAAGGAAGGAGCGTGACGTCAAGCGTACAATTATCATCGATACACTTGATGGCGTCCTTAGGCCTCTCCGGGATCATCCGGTTCTCGTAGTCTCTCCTGCTTCGTCCTGTTTCACCCGTGGACACCGCTGTCGCCCGACCCCGAACCCTATTAAAATGTCGTTTATCTTCTCGTCAGAATGTGCTCCCTCTCCCCCCACCCCTCGTGTCACGACAGATAAAAAGGTGTCAGCGGCTGTCCGAGGACGGTTCGTATCTGTTCCCGAACTGGAGCGTGGAAATATGGATCGAAGGAGGCCGATGGTGTAGTGTCCACTACTGCGATCTACGGGGTGTCGCCTGCGAAACTGGCAGTGACCCGAAATAAACTCGCAAACCGATGGACAAAAATCGGTAACATCAATGTTCTCAAGTCGAGAATACTAATCGCAAAATGTAAGGAAAATTTGTGACAAGTTCGATTTGTGACAAGTTCAACTTGCGACAAGTTCACTTTGCGACAAGTTCAATTCGCGACAAGTTCAATTCGCGACAAGTTCAATTCGCGACAAGTTCAATTCGCGACAAGTTCAATTCGCGACAAGTTCAATTCGCGACAAGTTCAACTTGCGACAAGTTCAACTTGCGACAAGTTCCATTTGTGACAAATAGCTATTATAAGTGATCTAAAATTTGCTCCGTAGATGTTATTGCTCCGCGGCGAATCTTTTTGCAAAATAAAACAGTTCTGCATTAAGTCGTGCGAAATCAGAGTTAAATAAAATGTATTCCTCCTCTTAATAATTTTAATAAATTAGGAGCACCCTGACAACCTAGGTTAAGAGACCCAATTACGGGGGTACCAATTACTGTACGTATATCAATTATACTTGTTTTTAAAGCATAGCGAATATTAAAAAACAGATATTAAATTTTCTCATTAAAATTAGTTAATACAGATATTATATATCTCTTTTTCAATATTCATCATGCTTTCAAAATAAGTGTAATTAATATAGGCACAGTGATTGGTACCCCCACAGTAAAGGGGGTACCCTAACCACTTTGCCATGAATGCATAAAATCCGTCTAATTATTACCGAGGGTCATCATATTTCTACAATTCCAAAAGAAAATATTTTTACAATACCTACTGTGACAAGCAACTTTAGGCTCTTCGAGGCTGTTCAAAATGACTATTAACAAACCGAGGCTGAAGAAAGAATTACTCAGCACAACGAGATAAATAAAAATTCGTTGTTTTCATGATATCTGCATCGGTAGTTTGGATAAACGGTGGTTTTTACGCGGCAGGTCCTTGGAAAAGGATCGAGAATAACGCAAAGTGGGTCACACAGTCCCTCTAATCATGATTCCGCAGACTGTGTGCGATATTTGTTGATTCTCGTCCCGCACAGAGCCGCCACGTGCTTCCTCTAACTGTAAATCGCGGAGACTGCCTCCTTGGACTCTGGGTAATTAACGTGGCTGCACTTTGCCACAGACGCGGCCGATCGTCCTCGATCCGGCCGCGACAGGAATCGCGGCCAACGCGTGCTGAAAGTAAAAGGGCGACGCGTTGTTAATATTAATGGGGTAAAAGCGTAATTCCTGAGCCGTTCGAAAGCAAGCTCGTCCGCGGCTTGCGAAAGTAGCAGTTTCCTTCTTGTTGCTTTCGCTTTTGAAACCTTCATTCCACAGTATACATTAGGATCCCGAGAGGCGAAGAAATTCGATCATTTGCCCACTCCGTTTCGAAGAAAATGAAAAATCAGAATTACCGAATCTGTAAAAATAACGAATTTGTAATTGTATTTCAATTTATTATAAAATTTGAACTCTCAATTTATCAATTTCTCAAAACGTATTTTAAAAAATACTTATCCTCTGAAAAGTTGTATAGCTTTGACGTCATACTTTTGTTGGTTGCATTTTTCAACATTTTTTTTTCATTTCGTCGCTGGAATTCAGTGTAACATTTTTTTTCGCCATCCCTTTGCGATCAAAGAACTATTCTATCACAATTTTGCAGTTCTTTTCAGTTGCGGAAGAAACGCCCTTTACGTTGCGTCCATTTTGTTCAAGCTTTGAAAAAAGAATGGGTTGTAGAGCATAAAAACGTTATACCGAAAAGCTTTTAATTTCCTCTTGACTGGGTAGAAGCCCAATTTAACTATTTCTGAATTAGGACGTGCTTATCTTTTTGTTGAACCTAATATGAAGGTCGTAATAAATTCACACGTCCTAACCGGAGGATATGTCCTACACGATGCATGTCCAAACCACAGGTCTGCCCGGAACAAGTAGTCTGGGAGATTGTACCATTCAAAAACACTTCTTCCAGAAACTCGAGAATTGTTCATTCTTTTCAGGGTTGATTCCATTAATTAACAAATATTGTGAAGCGTCTTATAGTTTTAAATTATATTTTCAGCACCGTCAACTGTCTCGTTAAGTTTATACTCATTTTCAGTCTCCTTTCTGGACAAAAATAATCGAATGTTCTTAACGATGCGATGATCTCCGTTGTTTCAGGGCTGAGCCTGGATAACAGCAACATGTCAATGTCGTCGGTGGGCCCGCAGAGTCCTCTCGACATGAAGCCGGACACAGCGAGTCTGACGAATGCGGGAAATTTTAGCCCCTCCGGTCCCAATAGTCCAGGGTAAGTATTATCGGCGTAATCGAAATGTTTCGTGACAGACGATCAATCAATTAAACGATGCGTCATTTGTAGATTTGAATCTGCATTAATTGTACTATTGATCTATTGACACGCACGATTCAATCGGTCCGACAGATATCGAGAAATGGTATTCCGACGACAGACGTCGCGAATCGAGGGTATGCCATGCGCGTAGTCGCCCTAGCAGGACATGAGCAAAATACAGTGTCTACTCGATACATGTCCAAAACTCGGGTCTGGCCAGTGACAATTATCGTCTAGGAGATACTTGGGGGAACTTTGGGGCCCATCACAGGGCAATTGGGGATAGTTCGGGGACTTTTAGATATTCGGGACATATATCGAGTAAAGACTGTAAGTTTACTTTTCTTTTTGTTGTGTCTTCCTCTTTCTAACCCTTTATACGACACGAACAACATTATGAAAATAGTGGGGTCACTTCATTACTTCCATTATTGCCACATGACACAACGGCCACATAATTGACGCCACACGCTTTAAATCAGAACAACTTTTTTATGAACGACTTCCGTTTCTAGCTCGGTGCAAGGGGAAATTAGAGTGGGGGCAAAAGTCTTGTTCTGACGACACCGAGTCCAGGTGTATATTTTTTTAACGAAATTATCACGGTTTAAATATCAACAATTTCTCAAGAATGGGAAATTTAGTGTTCGAACGCTTTTTGGGTTCACTGTATGCCAAGGGGTTATGCTTTTCGAGTTCTCTTGAGTGATCGAGAGGTATAAGGGGTTAAAATGGGGAATGACTCTGAATCAGTTGACGATGTTACGAGCTCGTAGCTTCGGCGAACGAACGCGAGATCCAGTGTATTTTGCTCAACCCGGGGGGGGCAGTAGGGTCGTAGGTCGAGCTGTTGTTATTCTCTTCTTTGCATGTAAGATCCTTCAACGCTGGTTGTCACAGCAACCTTCTGAGCACGTCGCCGAGCGGTCAGAACAAGGCGGTCGCACCCTACCCACCGAACCACCCTCTCTCCGGCAGCAAGCACCTGTGCTCGATTTGCGGTGATCGCGCCAGCGGCAAACACTATGGCGTCTACAGGTGAGTCCAAGAACCCTATCGAACCTTATCATTGACCAGGGCCCGCTCTAGGGGGGGGACAACCCGGGCATTTTCCCGGGACGCCAAAATTTAGGGGCGCCATTTTGGCATTGGCTGTAAGTGTGAGAAAAATATTGATGTTTTAAATATTCAATTAATAGAACATTTCAGACTATCCTTGCCAGACAATTTTGCTAAAAAAAAGGTCATTTTGTTCAGCGCGGTGCTTAGTGCTTAAAAAGGGGCGGCAATTTGTTTTTTTGCCCGGGGCGTCGTAACCGCTAGAGCGGGCCCTGCATTGACACAGTACCGCTCTGTCAAAATCTGTACCCAAATTGCGTCGCAAAAATTAAGCGATGACGAGCATACTCGTCATACACAGGGCATGCGTGACCGTTACAACATGGAATTAAGTTGCAGAACATTTTCGCAAAAAGTTATTTCAAGTGACCTTGGGAATCACCCCTTTCAAGGGAGTACAACATTTTTCGGACACCCTGTGTATATTAAGTTTTATAAGAACAGGATATCTTCATTTAACATTTAACTTCATTTAATACCAGAATACATTTTTTAACATTTTTTTTGTTAAATTATCGGAAAGAACTAAAACATCGTGGCGCCCAATTAGTGAATCCTACAAAAGAATCACGTAGTTAATATCGTTCATAAGAAAAGTTACACGATTTAAAAAAAGGAAATTTTACAGGTAGAGCCATTTGAGAATTACCGAAATTTGCAAATTTTTTTCATTTTATTGTATATTAACCAACTTAGAGATGTAAAATAATTCGTTGTTATTTAGATACTAGGTTAATTGTCATGTGCATTAGTTCTAAAGTATACCATAATTTATTAATACTAAAGTTGTAAAGTGTACCATAGTTTAAGATATGAAGCGAGGATCTTAAGAAATTTTCCACGCGGTCATCATGTAGTCTGAGCAGATAAAACCCAGTAATTCGATGATCAAGACGAATCCGTCAGAGGCTTAGCCGTTGCACAGCCGTTTATTAATAATCGGATCGCTGCGAATGCAACGATGCTGCGTTTGCATAATCGCCGAGCGACGAACTTGCGTGCAATAATAAAGATGTCGACGAACCGACGGTTCGAGGCTGAGGGAATCGGCGTGACTCGATGCTATAGTGTTGCTCGATCACGAATTCGGTTGCGGCTCGCCGTTTCGTCACGAACCGCAGAATCCATCTTCCCTTTGTTATTGAACCGGGGCAGCTGCGGCCAATTAAATCTCGTCGAAGCGTTCGAAAATGGTGTGTCGATCGCGGATTGTTACGTACATGCAACGATCGCTCACCCGAGATCACGTGCTCCTAACACGTTCCCGATCTTTTTCGAGCATTTTCACCCCAGAATTAAAAAATCACAAATTTGACGCTATATTTCGATTTGCCATCTGCCTTCTAGAATATGTTAACACGTTCGCGCCGGGTATCCGTGACGATCCCGATTTTGTTATTCGACAAATTTTGTTAAATTTGCAGTTCCATTCTCTGGTCCTGCCATCGCCTTCCAAATTTCTTATTTCGCAATTATTGAGATTAGAAAGATGCTTCCATCGGAAATGATTGTACAGGTTTCTTTATTCCGGTGAATATTATCAACACGTCAACCCCAGAGATTCTTGCAAAATCAGAGTAGTTTAATTAACCCCTTGACCTACAATCTCGAGTCAGACTCGTGATGAAGATTCTGAACAGAGTCTAATAAATATGTATGTTACTAATTTCCTTTGAACCGAAATAAAATTCTATTTTGTCGTAGTTGGTATATATCCTTCGGGGAAAACATAGGACATACAATAAATATAAACTATATCTTTTCTTTTTCTATGAAATTCTAATCATTCTAATCATTATAATCACAAAGTAAATAGTAGCGCAAGGGGTTGATGAAGCCAAAACTAGACATTTAAAATGTATTATAGGGAACGTTGTCTTAACACTTTCGAATTCGAAAGATTCCCAATAAAATTTGGTTTATCCGGATATCGCATAACAAAAATGAATTTTTAAACTCAGTCAAAAATCACTGTCAGTCATATGTGACTGACGTGGTGGTTAAGAGTCGAAATAAATTGGACCGTGTAATTGTTGTAGACGCGGTAGCCAGTTTCCTCGGCAGGTTTAACGACGAAAACTCGCGAATATCGGATTCTCGAAACCGATACACCAGGATGCTAATTAGCCCTGTACACGGTGGCGAACCAAAATGCGATTGGTTCCGCCCGTGACGATCGAGGAGGACTGACGGTCGTTGCGATCTCGGCGATGCATCTGACGCGGCGTGCTAGCCCAGGCCTTGATAATGGCCGTGATTGCTTAATTAGCTGCCACTGGAGCAAAGTGCCTGCACGACCAAGACGTTCGAGAGCCCGTCTCGCTCTTCCCCTCTCTCTCACTTTCTCTCTTTCTCTCTCTCTCTCTCTCTCCCCCACACTCAGTCTCCATCACTCTCTCCTTCTCTCTCTTAGTAGGAACTACGGCTGGCTAGCTGTCCTAACCTCACGAGCCACGGCAAGTCCAAGGTTGCCGGGGCTCTGATGCAACACGCACCGAGACTTTGTCGGTCCTACTAGCTGACGTGGGAGGCAGACACTATAGACAGGGGGCGAATAATGGGATGAGATCGAGTTCTGCACGTGTTCGCGAATTCGGGTCAATTTCAACAACCAAGTTTCACTGTGCGGGTCTCGATTCGTACAGAAACGCTGGAGTTTCGGCGAATACTGTAATAATCTGGAAGGTATAATGGTTCCAGCAGTCGGCCATTTTGGGCCGGTCATCTTAACCCTTAACGGCCCGAAAGTATTTCAAGTTTACCTCAAGGTTACAGAAGAGAAACTGTGGACTCGACATTTTTACATCAAGTATAGAAAGGAAAATATTTATATTATAAATTCGAATATCTATATTATCAACTCCTTGCGCTCGAAGCTATTTTAACTCCAAAATGGTGCAATGTACTCGTACAATACTGAAATGTTCAGTAATTTATTATACACGGCAAATTTAATAACGTAAAAGATATTTTGAACAATGATACGGCAATTTTTAGTGGCGCCTTACAGTCGCCATTCGAGTGCTGAGGGTTAATTAATTTTTGACTAACTCGGTAAGTAAAAGTGCCATGCCGCTTATATGGCGGCATCGGTCCGTTAAGGGTTGATTATTATTTTCTGCATTTTTTGTATGAGATACAGCTGTTCAGCAGGAGGTTTCCAAAGTTTTATTTCCACGTTTTTATTATTTGTTACAGAGTAGAGTTATTTATTACAGAGTAGACAAGAATGTTCGAAGCGTAAAGGGATTCCTAGAGGAGAGGAAATTCTTGGGAAGCAAGACAAAGAGAAATAAATGAGACCGGGACGGCAAACACGCGTTCCTCGTTTCGATACAGATACATGAACGGCCTTTCAGCAACAAAGTGTGTCTTCTTGCTCGCGCGTGCATCGCGTCACGCGTATTTGTCTTTCGTGTAAACTCGTCGAGATCAAACGACTGCCATGGTGGTCCAGGAGGTTGCGTCACGTGTAGTCTTTGCAGTCTTTGCTGTCAGCAGTCGTTGCGTTCAGAGTGTACCGAGGCCTAATTTTCCGCGAAGCAAATTGTTCTCTTGTCAACTTGTCCACCGAACGAGTTCTCGTTTGCAAAAAAATCGTGAAACCTCGAAAAACACCATGTTCAACCACGGGTGCGTGTAACCCAATTCGGGCGAAATTATTGTGGGAAAAATTGGTTTCTGATTCTTAATTTTGCAAGTGCTAGAATTAGGAAGAAGGTTCCAGGAAAAATTATTGAACAAAAGATCAAGTCAAAAATGTCCTTCAACCGATTTTGACCGGAAATGGCTCGTAATATATGGCTCCTTATTATTAAATTAATTTCCAGGGTGCTCGCTCTTAAGCTTCCATATGAAGTCTTTATTTTTTCAGGTTTTTCTTTTTTTTTACAACCAGAGTTTGCGACTAAAAATTCGGAAAAAATTCTGGAATATGTGGTTCGATGTGCTGTGTGTGTCCGATTTTTTTAGAATTTTTAAATGCGATTAAACGGAGAAAATTGGAGAAAAACTCGGTTTTCCTTTGCTCCCCCTAACTACCCTTACAGGCGAGGTGGAGGGCTGAAACTTAATACAAAGGGTGCTTTTTTAGTAAGCTATCGAACCAGCCATTTCCGGTCAAAAGCGACTGCAGGGACCTCTGAAAAAAATATCAAATCTTTGAAAACCCCTTGTATAATCAGAACACAAATAGCAGAATTCAATAGTATAGTGTCGCACTGAAAGAATTGAAAGTGTAGCCAAACGGACCGGGACCGTTTCGCAAAATCCTCGTGTCACTGATAGATCCCATAATGCACATCGGCGGATCGAAACGAGCGCTCTAAAAAGATCGATTTTTCTTCGGCGAATGGATTTGTTTGCGTCCCGTAGGAACGAAGACTTATGCGTCCATCTGTCGCGTCTCGTATTGTGATTCCCGCTCTAAGAGATTTCGTTGTTTGAAAACACGCATAAATCTGCCGCGCGCGCGTGCTACCATCGATAACTCCGAGTCCGCGCGGGCGCTCCAGGATTCGCGAAGGACGAATATTTTGATGCTGAACAAAATCCATGGGATTACTGCGTCGTATCGTTTCTCTTTGTGCCCGGGATACAACGCGGATTTACGGATCAAACAAAGCGGAACTATCCACGGGACCAAGAGACTTCGAATAATAACTCGTACGATATTTATTCTAGGAAAAAATGTTTGAAACAAACGTTGCGCGGCTTCCAGAGTGACACATAGTGCTGCAATCTGTGTTACTCTGCTTCTTTATCGAGACACCAGGGTCACCTTTTTCTAAATAGGGTGCCCGGTAGTTTTCCTCGAATTCGGATGAAGCACCAAATTCTGCATTGAAAAAGCATTACGCCACGCAGGGATAAACATTAATAATTACCGAGATATTCTCGAATTTATTTCATTGTTTAAACATCGAAAGATTAATTTTATCGCGAGCCACCAAAGACAACCTAAGAAATTTTACAGGAGTAAATTTTTGTTACCCCTCTTCATCTCTACATCATTTTTTCATCCCTCTTCATCATTTTTTAAACGTCAAAAAATTAATTTTATCGCGAGCCACCAAAGACAACCTAAGAAATTTTACAGGAGTAAATTTTCGCTACCCCTCTTCAGCTCTTCTTCCTCTACTTCCTGTTTCAATTCATCCCTCTCTCCACATCCCCTCTAAGTTGCAACCCTCTTCTTCCGCTCCTCCTCTAGGTTCCACTCCAATTTCTCGCTCCCTACCGAAATTCCCTTGCCTCTTCTTCCGCGAGCCCTATTTTATTCTCGGTATCACCCCTGAGCAAAGCCTCTATCATTGCAACTAAGCTAGGATTGTATGCGTTTATGACAAAAATCAATTGCGACACCCTGTACGGCCGTAAATTCCATGTTAACTAAGAAACGTCTAAGAATTTGCCCTGGTCTCCCCTACAAGCCTTTGAGCCCTTCGGCCCTTTCCTTCTATTTTCTCTGCAAGCCCTTTCTCGATCTTCTCTCCATATTTGATTCCCTCGCAACTTCCTCCGGAAGTTCTGCCTCGGTTCCTCGCGTCTGGGTGTCTCGGTGTTCTCTTTTTTTTTTGGACAGGTGACACACGATCGAGGGAAACGAATCCCACGTGTAGTTGTTGTTGTCACGCGAGCGAAGACACAGGGAGAAAGGAATATGAAATTGTTGGCCGCGTCGGAGAACAGCCACGAAAATACACGGCGTCCGGCGCGCTGCAACGAAAATAAATTCCTCGCGGAATGTCGTCGCGGGATTTCTGGAGTGGTTCCAATTTTAAAAAGGAAGGCCCTGGCCCGCGTTCCGCTTCGAAAACGCGGGCCATCGGCGGCTTTAACGATCGACGAAAGTGGAAAACGGTCGACGCAGCCCTCGTTTACGACGCACAGAAATTAAATCCCTCGATATATGGCACGCGCGCCCTTTTCCAATCTTATACACGGCACTGCTCTGCCGAAACGTTAAATCCGTAGTCAAAACTCGGCGCCGTTAGGGAGCAACTACGCGATATACAAGGTGTGATCGAAAAGAAAACAATTTCTCGTATTTAGTTTCTTTTCATTTTTTGGGTAGATTGTCGAATAGCAGAGTCGCGCGATCATACTAACACACTGAATCGAAAATTGGCGGATACACAAGGATAGATTCTGAGCATAACATTTCTGAAAACAAAATGGCCGATCTAATACGGAGAATTAGAGAAAATTGTCTGAAAATGTATGAAATTACAGAAATTGGTAATTGACCAATATAATAATAATTCGGTGACCAGCGTTGAACTGATTGACAAAATTATTGGAGCGTAATTGTCTCTCCGAATCGCTACCAGCTGGCCCATTAGTCTCGCCGGACAGAGTTTATACTACGCGTCTTCCGATTGTCTCGACGACAGCGTTCTCGATTACAACGGTGGAAATCGTAAACCGGAGCCACTTTATTCGACGGATCCGTTGTATTAGTCAAGCAGAAGCAACGAAAGAGGGAAATAAAACAACGGGAACGGCCAGTCCCGACGGTGTTTTACGAAACGCGAGTCGTCGTTTGGTTCGGGATGATTCAGTTTCCGCGTTGAAACGCTGAATCTCACCTGTGCTCGTCCTTATCGCGTTGAAACTCTATATTCGGGCTTCGGGGTATCGCCTTTTATCTTTCATCTTCAAGAAAACTAACGAAAACTGCATTCCTTTTCGCATTTATCGTTTCGACAAATTACGGTGACAGAATAATAGGGATTCGCAATATTAAAATTACAATATCTCCGAAAGTAACAGTTTTTCGACAATAACAGATCCGTACATTTTCATACGGAATACCGAGATGCATAGAATAGTGCAATTATACAATTCCATTAAAAGAAATAGGGATGACCTTCATGCGTCCTTCGTGCGTACACTTACAGACAAAATAGCGGCACTGGATTACACCGCCCTCGAAACAGAAAAAGTTTCGTATGAAACATTTTTTCAAATAACGAATCGTCCTGGAGGTAATCGCATTTATTGACTAAAATGGGACACCCTGTATAATGAAGTGTCTCACACTTTTGTATCTTTATCTCTGCTTAGAATATACTTAGTACATTATAGGATTAAATACTGTGTGTCCCAGAAAGAGGTGATTCCTAACATGTCACGTGTCTCGTGAAGCATTGACATTTCGATGACCTTGGGTCAGTACTTTTATACGTAGGATGATAAAAGAGGCTGGTTTAACAAAAAAGAATAAAGTGCAATTGCGCCTGGCTGGTGCATCCAGATACGAAATAAGGTCATAGGAAGTTAAGACGTATTATGCAATATTATTACTCAGAAAAGAGCAGTAACCTGCTCCAGTTCCCAGAATCACCCTGTACAGTAAATTGGCAAAAAGATATATTAGTAAATCGGTGTTGTTCAAACACTTTTTGGATCCACCGTATATCTAAAGAAAATGAAAGTTAATTTTTCGAGCGTTGTAAACCAGAATAGCCCCATTAATGATTCCTGTGGTTCTCGTTGGTCCAGTTGCGAGGGCTGCAAGGGGTTCTTCAAGAGGACCGTGCGGAAGGACTTGTCGTACGCGTGCCGGGAAGAGAAATCCTGCATCATCGACAAGAGGCAGCGGAATCGGTGTCAGTACTGCAGATACCAGAAATGCCTGACGATGGGGATGAAGAGGGAAGCGGTACAGGAGGAACGTCAGCGCACCAAGGAACGGGATCAGAGCGAGGTAGAGAGCACGAGCAGCTCCCAATCCGACATGCCTATCGAGCGTATCCTGGAGGCTGAGAAACGAGTCGAATGCAAGATGGAATCGCAAGAAAACTACGAGGTAAATATTCCAGTTAAATGAAGCGGGCGTACCAGAATATTCTCTCATCGGTTCCACCCCCCATGGATCTAGTCGAGCATCGACGGCGCGTGACCACTCTCGGTAATTACACTTGCAGGCAACACGAGTAGGGCCTTCTTTCCGCTTTTCCTTCGAGTACACGTGACCCTTCTTCTCGGCGAGAGGGCTACTTTTCTTCAACCCTCGTGAAGTACCCGGATCTCATCAACAATCATTTCTGTGACAAGCATTTCATCAACGCTGGGTCATTACACTCGGTGTGGGAAGTGTGGCTAAACTTCACCTTAGGGGACCACAAATTTTGGACCTTTCTTTTATATAAACCCGTATATTTTGACGAGAAAATGCCAGAAATCCAAGTTTTAACGTTAGCAATTCACTAGTTTAAAAGTTACACGTGTGTAAAGTTGAGCGATTTTAAGTGTTTCTGACAGGTAAGGGCGCCGCCATATTGGTATGTACTCAGATATCGTCCAATGAGCGGAGCCGCCGGGAAGGTTGGTCAGGGAGTTGGGAGTCGCTGAGTACATACCAACATGGCGGCGCCCTTACCTGCCAAAAACGCTTGGAATCGGCCAACTTTAAAATCAGTGAATTTCTAACGTAAAACTTGAATTTTTGGCATTTTCGCGTCAAAATCTACTGGCTTATATTTAAAAAGTCCAAAATTTGCGACCCCCTAAAGTAAAGTTTAACCCTAAATTCAAAGATTTTTATATCTTACAATGCCTATTGCTTTCTAACGCGTCAACAGATTTCGATGAAACTTTGTACATGTATGTATCTTGCTTATAAAAGACATGTTTGGAATTTTCATTACAGGCGCAGATAGAAAACTTAAAAATCGCGACCTTTACTTTCTTCTTCGCAATTGCGAGCACTAGCAATTTTTGGTAAACCAATCATTCCAACATCTCTGCATCCGATTCCAAAACAGTTATTCGAGTTTAAAGAGTGTACTTTTAAAGAGAATCCTATTTACACTGTGTACCGTTGCCTGCAAGCGTAGTAGCATGTGAAACCACAGAATCAGGTGGCGTCATCCTGTATTAGAATGAACCAAACATGATTGGTACCGATCCTAAAGAAATGGAACTCTGCTACTCACTCTTCCTTTCTTTCTAGTCCTCGATGACATCTTCAGTGAATTGTTCTGATCGATAATTGAATAGGATTGGACGCCGCCGGTCCGAAGAGGATACCTCGGGCGAATTAAACCTAATCCTGCGGAATTAAACGCGCAATTTTTCGGCCTGGAATTGAATTTCGTGAGTCGCTCTCTTGGACGACCTCGTTCAGTCGTGTTTACCGTGTTTCTCGGTGTTCGCGACTTGCTCTCGCGTCACGATAGTCCCGCGAACGAAACAGACTGGCCCTCCCGGGGGGTCACGGGAAATCGAATCATTTAACATTCGATAGCGACCCGAACCGAATGGATTAAACCCGTTTCAGATATCCTTTATCGGCTGCCCGATACGGGAATTCGGAGATTGATCGAGTCGCTGGATAAAGAAACTGCTCAGAGTTGTCGGAGGACTGTACCTATAGAGAGTGTCCCAAAAATGTTGTACTTTAATTCCTGAGATCATTTGAAGTAACTTTTTCCTTTGCGAAAATTTTCTACGTGGCTTTATTACGGAGTTATTAACGAAAAACACGGACCAATCAGAGCGCGGCTATAGCAGAGTCCCGCCTTCGCGCTGCGCGTGGCGTTGGCATTGGCTGAGTCAGAACCCGCCTACTGTGTCCGCGCTCTGATTGGTCCGTGTTTTTCGCGAATAACTCCTGAACGATGCCGCGGAGAACATTTTCGCAAAGGAAAAAGTTGTTTCAAATGACCTCGGGAATCACCCTCTTCAAGGAAGTATAACATTTTTCGGACACCCTGTACAACGGACTCGTGTGGGAAGAACGTTTTTGCATTCAAATAGATCGATCTGTGACTGTCGCCTGCATTCCCAATAAGGATCGTCCTCTAAAATTAACTGTTGCTGCATCCATAATCGAATAGCTTTATTCTTGTATGTTCGCTGGAAACGATCACGTTCGCTCAAATTGATCCGGTGACCGTACCGGATCTTTATGCAAAATAAAAAGTGTGCGCATCAGTTGCAAGACACGGGAGCTAAATATAAATTTATATTTTTTCTTTTGTGTTCAATAATTAAACATTAATGACATCTTTACTCTATGCTTACCATACGAAACTTTTTAGTTGATAAATTGAGATCGTACCTCGTCCTGATCTTTATAAAGTAATCCATGACAGTTGGAATTTGCGTAACGATCCGCGGTCTAATTGTTACATATCAATCCGATAATTTTGAGCAGACTGTTGTCGCGAGCACTCGTGTCGAAGAATATTGACCGTCAGAATTGTACAGTACTGTAATCCCATCAGAAGGGACGTCATCGAGCTGACCCTTCCATGGTAAAATAAAACCAGCCCTCCCGCAGAAAACACTTCGAACGAAGCGACGGTCTTAAACAATTAGACGGTCTGCTCCGAGAACATTGTTTGACGAATCGGGGCGCCTATCAACCGCACGACAGAGCACAACGCTACTTTCTCTCTCAGAGCTGGGTACATTTCAAATAAAAAAGTTTTGTTATTGCATAAATCTCCTGGTCTCACTCCGATATAGCCGACCTGTATTATGCTACCTTCCTCGGCAACGTTCGGCAGTGTATCAAAGAATACTATGTCCTGGACGATACATGTCTCTGGGTAGACCCGTGTTGTGGACATATATCGAGAAAGACTGTGCACGTAACTGTGCCATCAAAATTTGCTCATGAATTACTTGTAAAAGAATATTTCGAACGAAAATTGTGTGATGTCCAGCGGAATTAAAAAATAATCAAGGACTAGTAACACAAGCATCCTTAACACAAGCGACGCAGAAAATATTGTTCATTGATAGATCTCTGATCCACGAGAGTCTTTCTGTCTTTGACAGAAGAATATCTTGGTATCTCTTTTTAATTTGGTATTCGAAAGAATCTCAAGGTAACCTTCACATCTCGATAAAAAGGCGAAACATAGAAAAACTAATTATTAAATAAAATTCGAAGTAGTAGTATATAATAAAGTTCGAAGAAAAGTAGTTTACGAATAAATGTAGGTGGCACAGTTACCACGATTCGCCCTGTAACTTACACTTGTAAAGTGAAATATACAGGGTGTCCCGTGTACAACCGAGAAGGGGGTGATTCTACGTGGATAAACAAGTCGAAAATGTAGAATAAAATTTTTTCATCCGAAGTTTCGTTTTCGAGATAATCGAGTTTGAAAATACAGCGAATACGCGTTATTGTTCCATAGGAATAGTCTGACACGTCTGACCATGGCCAACCAATTCTACTTCCTGCATATACTATAGCACGCGAACTCGACGGATCTTTAAACTCGATTCTCTCGAGAACGAAGCCTCAAATGAGAAAATTTTATTTTTTATTTTCGATTTGTTTCTTCATGTGGAATCACCCTGTATGATTATTTCAAGTGAACCAACGCGCAGCGGCCTGGAAGCCGCTAAGAAGTGACCAAAATTCGAAATTTCATGGTATCTCTCTGAAAGTTGGTAATTAAATCCAATCTGACATCAGAAATTCAAAATTCAAAACGGAGGATTTGATACTGCAATAAAATAATTAACAATACAACGAATGTAAAATATGATAAACAAAACACAGTAGTAGAACGCATTATTTAAACATCTTTTTCGAACCTTTTTCGACATTTAAATTATTATAAATATTTCGGCAGTTAAATAATCAAAACACACAAACCCAAAAAGAATAATATTTTAGATTTTGAAATTCTGCATTGTTAAAATATAGGGAAAAAAATTTCCCAAACTCTTAAACTCGAGAAATTGACTTTCGGCCGGTTGTTCACGGTTTCCGGGATCACAGTGCCACGGCTTGGGGAATGATCTCTGAAAATATTTGCATTCTTTTCTTTCAAGTACTAATTTCACTCAGCTCTGGTCTCTCTTCGTGTTTGTCCTGGCCCCGAGCGTCGCGCGTCGTGCCGGTTGTTTTTCGTGGAATGGTGTGCGTAGCTGTTCTACGAAACGCCCCTTCAATTAATACAGCATCTCTTGTAATGCACAGAATGCAGTGTCGCGCATCTGCGACAATCAGCTGTTCCAGCTGGTAGCGTGGGCGAAGCACATCCCGAATTTTACGTCGTTGCCACTGGAGGATCAGGTGTTGCTGTTGCGGGCCGGATGGAACGAGCTGTTGATCGCCTCCTTCTCCCACCGATCCATCGAGGTGAAGGATGACGGTATCGTGTTGGCCACGGGGATCACCGTCTACCGGGACTCGGCGCACCAGGCTGGCGTAGGCACGATATTCGATCGAGTCCTCTCCGAGCTTGTGTCCAAAATGCGCGACATGAAGATGGACAGGACCGAACTTGGTTGTCTGAGGTTGGTCATCTTGGCCTTACCGTTTATATCGCGACACCACTGCATTATATTGAATCGTAACATAAATTAGTTCGGTTGCCTTCGATGTCTTCTCATTCGTTAACACTAGGTTTACGGAGCACTAAAAATAACTATTTTATATTACTTTATAAAAATAACATGAATATATGTATCAAAGTTTGTAGCCATTTTATAAATAATATATACCCAAAGAAGTCAGTTTGTTAAACAATTGCTCATGAATGCATTTTGACAATCTGAATATTCGCAATTTAAAAATAGTAGCATCCGTCATTTTGACGGGGTCCCGTAAATCTAGTGTTAACAAAGTGGAGGGCTTACCAACAATCGGTGATAAAATCGTTAAGCAAGTTTTACTTAATCACAGTTATCTGCATTTGCAATCGGTCACGACGGAATCATTGAAATTAGAACATACAGTGAATTCTCTATAAACGTCCACTACAAGATTCTGGCGGGGTCATATATCGGATAGGAGAAACTATTATTTGATTTTAGAGGCCTCGGTTGCCCAGGAATATGCATTTATATTTGCAGCCGAACTAATTCATGTCACAACCCAATAGCAAGCTTAAATACCAGTACAGTAATATATACTCAAAAAAAAAAAAATTCCAAAAAGGTGGGATCTCGGACTGAGCTTCGAGTGGACCGATTGAAACTTGCGAAATCCTTCGGTTGAATTCGCAGAAGCCACCTTCGCCCACTTAAGCGTCCGCATTCGGGACCGAATGCGGACACTTAATTGTGCACTACTGTATCTTCGAGTTTAAATTCGTTAAAGGTTAATATCGTGAATTGCTCGACCGTAGGGCTATCATTCTCTTCAACCCGGAAGTACGAGGGCTGAAGTCGATACAGGAAGTGACGAAACTACGAGAGAAGATCTACGCGACCTTGGAGGGTTACTGTCGCATGGCCTGGCCCGAAGATCCAGGCCGATTTGCGAAATTATTGCTACGTTTGCCGGCGATCCGATCGATCGGTCTGAAGTGCCTGGAGCACCTGTTCTTCTTCAAGATCCACGTACCGATCGACGAGTTCCTCGTGGAGATGCTGGAGTCACCGTCAGACCCTTAGGAGCAAAAGGTGTGCCGCGTGTTGGGGCACACCGACCTTTAAGAGAACAAGAAACTATAAATATGAATATAAATACAAATATATATATACATATATATATACAGACCTACCTAACAAGCAAGCAAAAAAAAAAGATGAAAAATGTAAAAAACAAAAATACGCAAAACTGCATTCAAGATAAAATCGCGTTAACGATTCTCGAATGGTACCTACACAAGGTATATACGAACGTCGAGCAGCGAGCTGAAATTTACTTACACACCTTCCCTTCTCACCTCTATTATTTATGATTTTGTTAACGCATCGTGCTCGACCTCGCGACGGCCAATCTTTCGGTCGATTCGTATCGATTCGTATCGAGAGCACGACGGAAGTTGCAACGATGCGCGCGGATTGCGTGAACGGTAGCTCCGAGTCCTCCTGTTGGAGCGGCTGGTTCCGTGGAAGTTACCGCGAACGATCTCTGTCTGTTTAACACGTTGACTGCCACGTGGTTTTAGGCGTGGTAGACACGTTTTTAGGTTTTATTGAAAATACCTGTCGTTTTAGAGAGTAATTGTGTATATTTAAAAAATTGTCGGTGTCCCGAAGACGCCGTCCGGGTTCTCAAAACAAAACGGCGTAGGGGAGAAGATTCGTCGAAAACGTTTTTTTTATACATATTTATCTGGCAGTCAACGTGTCGACGCCATCGTTTGAGCAAGATTCCCTGTTATAATTATGCGACTTCGTTACTGGATTATCTTCATTCACTGGCTCGGTTGCGCTCACGTTGAACCCTCTGGCACCCTCTGCAACCATGGAAGTTCCTAACACACTCGCTTCGTTCTCGATTGTCTGTACAATGCTTCTCGGCGATTTTGAGTTGTTCGTGAACCTAATCATGTTGAAACCGTAGCGCTAGTTCGTCGCGTGTAAATTAATCTGTAAGTATTCCCTTGTAATATGCAAGTATATATAAATGATATAAATGAGATGTAACGAAGAGTCTTGCTTGAACGCATTACAGAAACAAAAAGGAAAAAGAAGAACTTGCGCAAGTCTTTCAAAATAGTTTGACAAACTTGTCGAATCCTCTGCAAGGTCCCCAACGTGACTGCAATCAACGCGAACAAGTTCTCGGGTATTTGTACATTCCAACTCTGCCTCGATCCGAATCGTCTCACGAAAGAGATACGTTTGCATATAGATAGATATACATACTTGCATAAAATGAGAGAGAAAGGGAGAGAAAGAGAGAGAGAGAGAGAGAGAGAGAGAGAGAGAGAGAGCATGCGCGTGTGAGAGAAAAGGAGAGAGAGAGAGAGAGAGAGAGAGAGAGAGAGAGAGAGAGAACACGTGTGCAACGGATAATTTATTGTTTTGTATTTTTAGAATATAGAAAGAGATCAACTTACTAATTCATTAATAATTGAATGTATTGTAATAGTTCTTTTTTATATATATATATACACATATATATATGCATACAGCTTACGTCTGTAATAATGTATGAGAATCTTAACGAACAGAGAGACGATATCTTGTTCTTAAGGTATCGAGAATCTTTGACATTTACTTTACTTCTTTTTTTTTTATATTAAAGAGTGATAGTTTCACTTTCTGATGCGATAAATTGCACTAAAAGTCTTTGTTTAAATAATCATAGTGGCCCTTGGTACCATATTTCTGCCCTTGTGTCCAATTATTCTGTTCTACACGCCGCCATGTGTGATAGCAATCACGATTTATATTTCTCAATGGTCTTCTGTCCAGTGAAACGATTTCACTTTCCTCTGATAACTATAAGCGTTCTCGGAACCTCGACGAGAAACAATTGAAAAATGTATATGGTTATCCTCTAAAATTTAAACATGTAGGATTCAACCGTTCAAGACATAACTATATGACGGAAACCTTACTTTGTCGTTGTTAGCAATTTACAAAAATCTTTCACGATTCGAACTGAAGGATGTGAAAAAGTAATGATAATTTTTTACTTTAATCTAAAGTATATATCCGTTTTATCGCATGGCACTTTTAAGTAAACAAAATTTACATTGGTAGTTTTAATTGGATAGAGATCGAAATTCGTTGCAATAAATTCCAAATTGTATATTTTAGCCCTTGTACTTTATCAATTAGTTTAAGGATGCGAAATTAAATTAGAGGAATATATATACATATTATATGTATTTTATAATGTTGTTGTACTGACCAATTGGTTTCCTATTCTGGAAAGCGCGAGCAATTTATTTATATCTTCTTTTATATAAAATATTTTTAACGAAGTTGGCTTTATTATAATACGATTAGAAATTTCGTAACGAGAAAAAAAGTTTTCATTCGCATCCTTCAGTTTTAATCACCTACATAAATTAATATAGTACTCTAGAAAATGTAAGGAACCATCATACTTACTTGGATAATATAAATTATGCTAATATTAAATATTATTAAACGTATTTCTATTTTTGCGTGAATGCTTACGATTGTTAGTTGTTGGTTATTGTTATCTATTTGATGAGAGTTTTTAATGTTATGCATACCATGAAAGAAACACAATATTAAATTTCCGATTTTCCTTTTGTAACATTACTACAGTTGTGCTGTTCATTTTAGATGCTTGTTGTGTTATTTATTACTATGCTCTACTAAATTACAAGATTGAAAACCTTGGAAGTTACACAGCTTAATTTCTACAGTTTTTAAATCATTTCTAGCGAATTAATACAGTTTATAGATTTCATAAACCGATACTGTATCACAAAACTGTATAACTGATACTGTACAACAGTTTTGTAATTTATCCCCTAGGTAATATTTAAAAAATAATATTCTCTTTTCTTTATACTCAGTCTGAAATTACATCTTGACCAAAATTACCTCTGAACGAAGCGCATTTTGCAGTCACCTCATCTAATTCCTCAATGTAATAATAAAAGAAAACAAATAAGACGTAAAAGACCATTTGGATTGGAGGGCGTGAATGCTTGCTACCTGTGAATGAAGTTTCATATAAAAATATATAAATGTTAAAACGATGATATCTATACATACATATAATATATGGATATATAAACGGAACTCTTTCACAAACAATAATGAAAACCTCAGTAGTAGTCAGTAGAATAACAAAGATAATGGCAGAGATAATTATGAGACGTGTCCTACAATCAGATCATTTGCTTAAGGTAAGAGGATTCAAGAGAATGAAATCTGAAATGCATTGAAAATCTGTTAAATAACAGCATGCTTCTATGTATGAAGCGATTGTACAATGAACCGTGTATGATTGTAATTGATATAAACTCGATGCTTTTACCATACTTCTTTGAACTATCATAGAGATGGTATGATGCTCAAATTGTATGTAGTGATGTTTTACTTAGTAACAGTGTCCTAGAGTGGAAGAATGTGGTGCGTTGTAAACTTTCTGTACAGTGACGCAGTAGTAAAGTAAACGTGGAAAATAGTTTACTTTATATTTATTGCATTTGTTATTTGGTACTTAGAAGATCCTTTACCCTTAACGTGTCTGAAACTATCGTGCACAGCTTGTAACATACGACTAACACTTTCTGTATTTCGTGTCTGCGTATTCTCTCAATGATCGAGAAAGAATATCATTGTCACCTTAAAATTTGATGAATGGTTTCCGTTTGATTGAAGTTCTAAACAAAGTTTCACGCACCCCTTCTACATAGATCAGTACAAATAAGTTTAATATAAATAATAATAAAATAATTGTTTGATCTTACTAAACATGTAAGGTACATCCCATTTAAACAGTAGCTGGTGTCCTACTAAAATATTGTACCTTCAATGAATTAAGCTACAAGCCAGAATACTAAATCCTTCTGTGTATATAAATGTCATAAACTTTATGTATTGATAAATGCTATATTTAATGTCAAATTGACTCACACAACTGCCGTTACGAGTAACTGTTTTCTGGATAATGGTATGACCCAATAATCCATGTTCAAACATTTTCTTCATTCGCATCGAAACGACAAAATTCTATATACATTTTATAATTTGATTGTATGTATATTGACAAAATATCTTTACGTAAAACCTGTATTTTATAAGAATGTTGTTAGAAAAAGAAATTAAACATTGCTGTTTGGAAACAGATATTCCATTCTATAAATGATTATTAGTTGTATTGATAAAAAATGTTGCACCATTTTTACTTGTTTCAAATTGTCATTGTTCATTCATTTGATAATTCATGTCGATATTATTTCAAACTGCCTTAGTTGTCAATAACACTACGTATGGTTGTGCTAAGTAGGTAAAGAAATGAGTATACATATGTATACATGTACATGTAACAAGAAAGTGTACATTGTACATATGTACTTACAATTTTCAAAATACATGAACGTAGACATGTTCAGTCCATCTATTACTATCACTATCTTTAAGCTGCAACTGTCAGTTCATGATTTGTTGAGGGAATATAGCTCGCGTGTTTGTTGTAGCTCATTTTTGGTACATATAAATTGTTACTACAATGATTAAGCTGCGCTTTTATATGTGTAAACGCGATACTGTTTCAGGTAACGGTACGATGAAAAATAATATTGGAATACCAAGGATTCAGCATTGAGGTGGTAACTGTTTTATAAAGAATTAAGAGTAATATATTCACAAAAGGATGCGTAACAGACGAAGAATATATAAATTATATAAACATAAAAATGAAAGAGTGCAGGAGCGATAGTAAGAAAGAATGGATGTTGGTGGAAGTGCGATAAGTCATTATATATGAATGTACGTGTAAAACAGTATGATTAGTAACAATCTTTGATTTAAAAAATATGATGTACGGTCTTGCGTCAAGAGATAAATAGTCTATTCTGACTTATCTGAATATAATATTTTTATGAAGCGAATGAAATGATTTCTCCATTCCTATATTCACCTACGGACTCGTGCTACTCCCTGTATAATACTTACTACGATTTAATTAGGAAAATCTCAGTAGATATCTCAAAATTTTTTTTTACGAAATAAAATAATTCAACATCGATTTTTTGTTGTTACAATAAAATGTAGGTAATGGGCAGTATTTACGAAAACGGTGTTTTATTCGTGATGGACATGATACAGTATATGCTTCTCACATATTTATTATTTACTGACAATTCTTGATGTTAACAGTAATTACAGACATACTTTGATATTTCCACAGCTGCAAAGTTCTTTCCCCATCTTCCAGTTTTTGTCTCATAAATAAAGAGCTCCAATAATGTCGAATAAAAAAAATAGATAGAAAATAATATTACAAACGTCACAGTGAATCAAATACAGTTACATTGAGAGGGAATCCTATATTATTTTTCCTTTCAGTCACGCCATATATACAATTATTACTTTCTTTGATATTGTTGTTCGTAGGTTCTTCTTTTCACTCGAAAAAATAAGTTAACTGCTTTGTAAACGTGAGATTGGAAGTAAAATTGTGTTTTTCTTTAACTAAATTTCACAGCTTTCCAGCATGTGTACAGTCTTGGTTTAAGTTTATCTGAAAATGAAGAAACAATTAGTATATTTTTTGTTCTGCGTTTATTATAGATAAATTATTTAAATATTGTATTAAAATATCTGGCTAAAATAGGCACTATGTTTAAATGATTCACCATAGCGAGAATCTGATCACCAATTTTCTCTTACATGCTTGTGCAATGCCAAATACAATTAATCCATATATAAGGCATGAATAAACATGTGTATTTAAGTTTATATACCATACAAAAAAAGAATGCTAGTAGTAGGTTTTAAACTTACAATATCTTTTTCCATAATTTATTGCATATCTAAAATTATTTAGAACTTCTCTTCTTCAAGACCATGCTTGAAGAACATGAGTACAGGCACGGATTCACCATCAATGTCACGATATTCCATTAATGCCACCAGACCATCGATATCCATAGATTCACCAGTGAAAAATTGCAGATCCTTAAAGCGACTCAAAACGTCTTTCATGACTTTATTGGTATTCGTTTTGAATACGTCCACCTGATCGGGTGCTTTCTCTTCCAACTTTGCAACTAATCTAATGAAACATATAATTATTAGATATATCACATAAGAACATAGCAAGAGCTATATTAATATTGACAATTACTTTTTCATGTAATCTTTCAAATAAAGAGTATAAGATTTTTTGTCATTGAATGCATAAGTTTCTTGGAGTCGATGATTTAAAACTACATCTACTCCGCTTTCTACAGCTACATCTGTGCCTTCATCAGCTTCCTCTGCAGATGGATTGAATCCAGCGATTTCTATTTCTCCAGATTTACGAGTCACAGTCTAGTTTTCGGTAATGAATAAACAATTATTAGTCAGCGATAATTTCATTGCTTAATTCTATTAAATATTTAGTATTTTACACTAACCTTGCCATATACTTCATACATAACATCATCAATCAGTTTCATCTTATAGGTGTCTGAGAACATCTCATCACCTGTAATACAAAAATTTAATCAAACTAAATTAAGTACTCCAATCGCAAATGTGATTATTAGACAGATATTTATGCAAAATAAAAAGTTATCTGAATTGCAGCAAACTAGAGCGAAATTGAAATTAATCTTCTTTCTTAATATGTTTAATAGGTTGAAAATAATGTAATAGTATTTTAAAATTCTTTTAATATTGTTACTGTTTTAAATTGCACCTACTCACTTTTGTCATAAATGCATAAAATCCGCTGTCTAGTGATTATATTTTCATAAATTAATCAAATTGAAATCTTGAATTTGAATTGAAATTCTTTCGAGATTTTTCATTGTTGTGAATCATTGCTCTTGAACAATCTTGCGATCAAAAGGAATTAGTTCAGACATATGGAGAGGTTATAAATGAGAATGTTGAATATTTAAATATTAAGATTACACATCTTTGACTGTGTTGCATAGGTATAACGTACAATCCCATTTTAAACAATTACATACTTGTAAAAACATATTTTAAGAATATTATTATCAAAAAGTCGGTGTTCGTAATAGAAACGTCAGTACGAAACCCACTTGAATGAAACTCAACTAATTTAAAGATTAATATAATAAATAATGAAAAAAATATTAATTACACATGTTACTTGAGATTATTCTGAAGAAACTTACCGGTGAAAATATCTTTGTAGATCCTCATGGTGGAAGATGGAGAAAGATTTAATTACAGCTAAACTAAATAAGATACAGTCACCCCGACAGAGCGAACCGGAAGGGAGCGATGCTATTTGAAGAAGCAGCCAGCTTCACTACACACTCATACCAATATGTAAGATTTAAACTGATGATGGTTAAACCATACTAAATTCACAAATATTTTCTATTTTCCTAATTTTTCTACATTTATCATTATAAAAAATATAAACTAAATATTTTTACTTATTTTTGCTACGATAATCAGTAAATTCCAGATATATGTAAAAAGGAGAGTGACAAAATCTTCTGTGTTACATATTTTAGTAGGTTTAATATTTTTTTCTTTTTTATTTTTCATATTTTCTTGCTCAATAAATACTTGATCGTGATCCATGGTCTAATAATCACAAGCGTAATATATTATAAATATAGTATCTAAACATTATTTAATATATATTTACATGTTGTACTAATAGTAATAAAAAAAAAAATGTTGTATAACTGTATAATTTGTAGACTGGAAGTCTTAGGATCGATTCCATTTTACTTTTGAAAATCTAAAACAGGTAAATTTTCATTTCTGTGTTCATTTCCGGTTCCAGCTTACGAATTCTAAAGTGCTACGTTCATGGCATTTGAATTATTCCTTTCCGTTCGAACCACGCACTATCCGTATGTAAGCGGCACAAATCTTTCAAACTACATATTCATACTACACTTGATGAAATAAATAAAAGTAAATGAAAACTAAACAGAATTGCATGGTACCACAACTACAGGAAAAGGTACAAGGTTAAATCAATATTACGTTTACATTGTTCATTATAATTACGTATTTTCATGTTTTATTTAGTGCTATCTGGTGCTATGTACCGACACTGTTAGGATATTCATTTGTAACATCTATTTCCGGTTTTAGTGAACATAGGGGCACGTGTGAGTCATGCTGTTTTGCGATTAATTGTTATAGTTAAACAGTTCGATTTTTCGTTTTGCAAAAAGTAGTGGAATCACTTTGAACTCGTGTCTTACTAGATAAAAGTACGAGAAAATGGAAAACGGAAAGGAAGAAGTTAAAACTGAAACCGTGAAAAATGCTACAACCGACGAGGTTAAATGCGACAAGCCGGTTTCTAAAGCCGAAGAAAATTCCATAAAAGTTGAGAAAACCGACGAGGTTAAATGCGAGAAGTCGGTTTCTAACGCGGAAGAAAATTCCGCAAAAGTTGAGAAAACCGATGAGGTTAAATGTGAGAAGCCGGTTTCTAATGCCGAAGAAAATTCCAAAAAAGATGAAGAACCTTCCAGCGAACTTTTGACTAAGATAAAGAATCAAGTCGAGGTATTATTTCATACTATATTCAACAATTGATTAAATTTGTACCTAATAGGTTCATAGTTATGTTCTATGCATGAGGTGTCCAGTGTTGTTATGTATTGACCTTCCAAGCTAAATACGCAATAATATTTAATTGCTTTATTAAGTTTTGGTTAACATGTGTTTAGATCACTTATATTGCATGTCTTCAAATTGAAGTTGTTTTTTTAAATCTTTTCGCTATTAATTAAATGGATACTTAATTCGCAAATGTATAGCTTCACGTCCAAAATTGTAGACTCTAAGTGCCATTTTGCGCCTTTGCTAATCATACTTATTCAAAATGTAATAATGTGTTTTTTAAAATTGTAGTTCTACTTTGGAGATGTTAATATGCAGAGAGATAAGTTTCTCATTGACCAAACAAAACTGGACGATGGATGGGTGCCACTTACTATTATGTTCAACTTTAAAATGTTGGCTTCTATGAGCAAGGATGCTGACGTGGTTCTAAAAGCTTTAGAATCTAGTGAACTCATAGAGGTATCAGAGGACAAAAAGAAGATTCGTCGTTCAAAAAATCATCCGCTACCTGTTTATAATGAAGAATACAGAAAAGCACAGGAAGCCCGAACAGCTTATGTAAAAGGATTTCCATTGCATGACACAAATATTGAAAAACTGAAAAACTTCTTTAGTGCTTATGAACCATTTGAAAATATTATTGTAAGTATTTTCATTTTAAATATTCCTCATCTATAGATTGAGGAAACTGCTGTATGAATGTTTAGATTTTCAGATGGTTTTTTTATTTACTAGATGAGGAAATATAACGATGCAGACAAGAAGTTACGATTCAAAGGATCTATCTTTGTACAGTTCAAGACACTGGAAGATGCTAAAGCTTTTATGGCTAGGAAATCGTTGAAATATGGAGATACTGAATTAATCATAAAGTGGTCGTAAGTATGACAATATATAATTTTATTAATTACTAGAGGTGTGTGGGAACCCGATAGTCGAGACCCGTCCCGGGTCAGGTCGAGAATTTTGGGATTCCCAAGGATTTTCGAAATTCCATCGGATACCCGACATTTTCGGGTTCTCGCGCATCATTATTAATTACAAGTAACAGAAGATATGTATATAATATATAATAATATAACTTGAATTTTTAGAGCTGATTATAGTGCAGAAAAGGCAAAAGAAAAGGAAGACAGAAGGCAGAAAAGATCTGAACAGAAAGCAAAGAAAAATGACTCTGTTAGTAGCAAAGCAATAATTTCATATACTTAAAATAATGAGTAATTAAGTTATAACGTGACTGATGTTGTAGTATATAAATTTAACGAACAAGTTAATTTCTTTCAGGGAAAAGAAAAGAATGACGAAGAAAGTGGAGAAGAAAATGAAAAGGAGTCATCCTTACCTAAGGGATGTGTAATCCACTTTTCCGATGTACCTGAAAAATGTACACGAGAAGATATCAAAGAACGTTTAGGAGAACTTCAAGCCAATATTGCATTCGTTGATTTTAAGATTGGAGACAAAGAAGGTTGGGTTCGCCTACAAGGAGAGAATTCTGCAAAAGTTGTAGTTGACAAAATGAAGGACAATAAAGTAAGTAACCTAAAACAGTATCTCTAAACTATTAATTCATGGAACATTAATATTCATTTAATGTATTTATTTTGAAAGGTATTGATCCACAACAAGGAAGTTGCGTGCCGGATTCTTGAAGGCGAGGAAGAAGCGAAGTACTTAGCAAAAGCAAAAGTAGAAATGGCGAACACTAGGCAAAAGTTTGCTAAAGGAAAACGTGCAGGCAAAAAGGGTAAGTTACTGTGAGATACAATAATGAAAATAATAGAATTTATATTAGTTATATAATGATGCTTTGCCATGCTAATACTGAGGGATTATCTGGATCTCGCTGAGTTGAACTCCAACATTTTTCTGAATAATTAATGATTGTGTATCTTTTGTTCATTGTGAAAGTATAAAAAGTATACAATTTATGGAATTTATGTCTTAGGTCGTAATGCACAAAGGGGACAGAGGAAGAGGCGTAACAGTGACACTAATGATGGAGTTCCAGCTAAAAAGACGGCTGTTGAATGAAATAAAAAATATAATTAATGACAAGCCAAACAAATTCCACACTTTCTCATCTATGTATATTAATCTTATTTTTATTATGTGGACACATACAAAAATACACGTGTATACATCGTAGAAGATGGACGTTACACTGCTACAAACTCGAAGTAGGTACCTATTTCATATGCATATTTTTTGTTACATGTGAGTAGTGTGTATATTATTTAAAAGATAAAAATACGACACTCTTTATATTTGTAAGCTGTTCATTATTTCATTGTCATGAAATCCCAATGAATGAATGTACCTGCGACATAACAAAAAGTTATTCTATCACGAGAATCATAAAGTTTTCACATACACTTCATTGCATTTAGAACTCGCATATTATCCACAGTTGTGTCCATTGACTTGTCACAATGTTCTGATGTTTATATTTCTAATATTTACGCAGTTTATTAACCCTGTGGAAGTTGTCACTTATCTGACTGATACAAGAGAAATCTGTTTATAAGTATTTCCAAATACATTATAATTAGTAGTGACACAAATTTTATCTATTTTAATAATATAAACATTCTCAGCAGAGCTAGTATTACAATACAGGTTTAAAATGACTGTATCTCTCAGATAACTGCGATTCAAAATAAGTTTTCAGGCTACCTCTGCGACATTACTGTTCTTGCATTCTCATTGCTAAATATTTTATAATGAAAGGATGTATAGATTAAGAGAGCTGTACGTAGTTTTTTTTTAAAATTACAAAATCAACTATTATTTCATCGTATTACATGTAAGCAATATATATTACTAGTTTTATTTCCGACGTCCTTTATAAAAATGCTCCTATCCTACTAAGCGTGAAAATGATTCTAGAACCTCTGAGAAAAGAGAGAAAATGTAAAAGGGAGGATACATTAATCTTATTAACTTTAGGTATGCTTAAATTAACTTTATCTTTAGCATATTAAATTTACGTTCATTTTATTAAGAATGATGTTGAATGTCGTAATCGAGGATAGAGAATAGTTGAAGAAATAAAATATATATTTTAAAAATGCCCGCCTCGTCTAATAACTTAATTGAACATTTCAGTGTTTGCAACTAATTAAAGAAATTTTGGAACAGGAAGATAATATACAGAGTGATAAAAAAAATGGTCCGATACATATAAGCCTTATAGTATCCACCGAAAGGAGTACCTTTCGAGAGGAGAACCATAAACACAAGTCGTAGTATACAAATCTTTAGTCACGTTTATGAAATGTATACAATTAACGTGTCGCGAAAAGAACCAGTTATAATATGGAACTGCAATGAATTGCAGTGATTGTTTTTAGGACTGTAGCGACCATCGGCACGTACAATAAAACATTTGGCGTGCAAATGGTCGGACCGGTTTATAAGGCGAGCTATTGTTGAGAAAGCCGTTTTCAATTCATATGTTTTGGACAATGCATGTCTCATTCTTTAGAATCTTTTGTTTCCGGCCTTAATATCAAATGCTGGTATCATAAAACCTCGAGTTTCCGAAGGTTCACGCCGACCGAGGCCCGATGGGCCCTCGGCTTCACGGTCACCTCTAAAATCCACGAAAGTGGTAGGGGTGTACTGGCCCAAGTGAGCACTCTGATTGGGTAGTCCAATTAGCATAGTTTTGAGTCGAGGACAAGCACAAGCTTTCGACACGCGACCGAGTGAGTGGCCTGCTCTGTGAAATAAAGTGTGATTTCATACGAACTGTGCATCATCATTTAGCGAACACGACAACACAAGTTCCTTCAGGACTTATGTTGATGAGACAGTTTTCTGTGAGCACTATAAGGTCTGTAAGTAACGGACCCTTTTTGTTTATCACTTTTGTATAAATCTGTTAGAACTTTGATATATTATTTTTACAAAGAATTTATTCAAACTCAATTAATTATTCACAATTTCATTCTTAAAAGTAAGATATCTTTTGGTGATTAGGGTTTATTGCTTTACTGCACTGCGAAAAACAAACTCTAATTCTATTATTGCGATAATGTTACTAGTACAATGTTTCGGAGTTAAAATTTATTCTTAATTCGATTTTAATTGACATCTTTTATTTGTCATAACTTTATCAGCGCGTAGAATCTTTTCAAAACATTGTTTTAACAATTCGATGAAGAAGAACCTACCATATCTACGATAATAATCTATCGAATAATTCATTATAGTTTATTTTCTATTTTATCGATACAATAATTATCGTAATTCAACAGCTTATGTATATATTAATTTTTTCGCAGTAAAACTCTTAAGAAGCAGTGAATAATGATTCTGTACACTTAGAATGCCGTTTTACTTTATACATAATAGGGGAAGTAGAGTTATAAACATGTATAACGAAAACAGTTTCAGTAAAGTAATAGTATATACAATAATTACAGCGTGCTTCGCGTAAATTGAATGCTGATTCTATTAAATAGACTCTCTATAAATGGTACATCGGCATTCAGAAGACCTGAAAGTTGTAGACATCTTGCTTTCTTGCTTCTCTCTATTACTGAAGTCAGTAGAATAAAACGGTAACTATCATTATGATAGCGAGAAAAACCTGCAATATACAATAATTGTATAAGATATAAAAATACCTTATTTACAACATTCTATGAAAATATAAAAAAGTATGCGCTTAAATAATCCCAAAGCAACACAGTCTTTTACACAGCTAATTGCAATTAAAAATATAAAACATTAAAATACATAATTGACGGATCAAATAAGGAGGAAAATGAAACTTAAAATTTTAAATTTTAGCACATTGTTTTGATCATTCACACTTACATTTTAGTTTGAGGATTAGATTATGTACATGTACGTAGACATACACGTATAATTAAAATGAGAGAAATGTAACAATTTTACATTATATTCATCTGGAAGATGTTTATATAACAATGTACAAAACTGCATGTATTGATGAATTTTATAGTAAAAAATGATTAAGTGATTCGTGGCAAATATCGTAAAACTATAACAGTAAGTTGCAGTGTTTTATACTAATTGTAAGAAAACAATTTTTACGTGATACGAACATTTTACATAGAAATTTTATTTTTCTAAATATCTAGATTTCTGTTCAATTAGTCTTATAAATTTGTAGACTAGGACTTACAAGCAAACAATGACAATTTTACTTCTAATTTTTTCTAAATATTCTAGAAGTAAAATTAAATCATATATACTTTGTGCGTGTTAAAGCGCTCCCTCCTTTTGTTGGATCCATCATACGATCCCAGTTGGTATGACCAACCACGAATCCGACAGCACGCATTTTTTCTTGCTCTTTTCGTTCCTCTAAATCGGCCCACCTTACCTAGAATCCGTACGATATTGATGTTATTACATCATAAAATATTGAAAATATTACTAAATACTGAAGATCTACTTACGCGTTTTTTACCGGAAGTATCCTCCATGTTGTAGTAATCCGGAACTTGAAGGAAATCTTTCATTGTCTGAACTTTTCCCTCATTCTTTTTCTTTGCAAGACCATCCAAACGATCTACGTAATATATTAATATAATCGTTATAGAAGAAAGTATTTTCCCCTCTGAAATACTCTTGTGTTACACAATAGAGATGATAGCTTACCTAACTTATCTTCCGCTTCCATGCGTTCCCATTTACTCACACCCTTAAAATTATGATTATTATTTTATAATTCCACTTACATAAGTTCACACATCATAATTGGCATTAATTTAAAGAAATATTAATTTTCACTCAATGATTTTTCTCAAAAACATTTTAAAAATAACTGTTATTTTGAAGCTATGCATAAGTCATTTTCTTTTCATATGTTTCTTGTTTTAAATATGGAAGCAAACTTACAACACCATCTTGAGCATCCTCTTGACTATCTTGACTATCTTCATTTTGTTGAGGTACTACTTTCTCTTGCGTTTCTTCACTATCTTCCATGTGCACCTTATAAGGAGAAAATATAAAATAAGGTTCTTCTACAATCACTAATGGATTTGAAATTATCTCGCAAACCAACCTCTTCGATTGCCTGTTCTTGTAACATTGAATTAACATCCAGCTTTTGATGGTAACTCGGCGTTGGCTCGAAATAATCTATAATCCTGTTTATTTCGTCTTCTGTACGATTGTGAAGGTTTCTCTTCAAACAAATTTGTAAATCCATTTCCATTTCACACACGTATACCTAGAATCAAGTATATATAGACTAACAGTATTAAAAAAAAAAAAACAAACTACTTCCATCGGAAGAAAACCCACTTTGAAGCCTTTGGTTTTGGCGAAACTCCACATTTCTTCGTAGTCGGAGATTTTTTCGTTAATACAGTCTAATATTATAAAATTAAAGAAACCATCGGTGATATTTTTCTTGAATGCCTTTACTAATGATGCCACATAACTTTGCTCCATTGCCTCTTCATATTCGTAGACCATTTCCTAAAATATTTTTTATTGATTACGTTAAAGCAATTAATATTCAATACTTACATATAGTATTGATCTTTCTACACGTTATTTTAATTTACTAGAAACTATACCTTGACAGTCACTTTCTTGCCATTATCGTCAGTAGATTCTATTTCTTTCTCAACTAAGAAATAGTCATCAAGACTCAAAATTCTTGGTGCGGAGCCTCCTTGCTCTACTTCTTTGTCCTATAAAAATGAAAAATTGTACACTCGCACGAGTACGGTAGAATGAAAAATAAATTTTATTCGGAAAATTATATCTATTAACCTTTATAAGTTTTGCAACAAATGATTTTCCACTGCCTGGAGGGCCCCGTAAGATAATGGCTATTTTTGGTGGTCTGTTCTGTCGACCAGGAGCACACAGTAAGTCATCAACCATTGTGTAGTTTGGTGTTTTCGCCAACTCCAAAGTCTTCGGTGCAGGTTCCACCACATTGTGTTGAACATCTGTAACACTGTAACATATAACTTTAATTTATCATGAGTCCTTGCCAGTCTAATCGTTACTTGTAAATGTATCATTCAACAAAATATAAAAAGATCTCTGATGTAACATAAAAAGAAAACAAAATCAGTTATGAAAGGTAAATAATTATGAGTATAGAATGATTTTTACACTAAATGTACTTTGATAGTTTTCGAAGTATACCTTCTAGTTCGGTCATAAGTAAAAACTTTGCACAAGGTATTAAGACGTTGAACGTATTTAAACCATTGCAGACAAAACGGAAATGCTTTTTGAAGCAATTGTTGATGATAGTAATAAATTGTCAAACATCCTGAAAACGATATGTATTTTCCATGTTACCTATATTTAGGTAAAAGAAAGCTTAAACTGCAAGAGACATACTCACGTATAATACAAATATATAAAAATAAAACATGTTTGTATTATATTGCTGCATGTTCCATGCGTTTAACTTTGAGCTTCCAAATTGTCCAAAGACGACAAAAATGCCATCGATTTGTTAAAAAAAGACAAAATCTTTAAGGTATACGTATAGAAACGAGTCCATCGAGTACTTTAACTAGTCCATAATAGTATCATTAATTGTATAACCATACACATAAACATATAGATTTCGATATGTAACGAAAACCAGTGGTTTTCAAAAATCTTAATTACATGTCAAAACTGACACTGCAGACACAAACACAGTGTGTTTATGTAATTCAACAGTCTGAAGACAGAGCAGAGTTTGCATAAACAAGTCTTCATACTTTATGCAAAATGCAACATTTGTCTTAAATAATTTGTAAATGGATACCAATGTTATAACTCGAGTCCGTGTAAGAACACAAAAGTCGTAAAAGCATTTATTTTACAATGTTTCAAAAGGATCAAAACAGTTAAGGCGCAGTTTAATAATTGGTGTCACATACCTGGTGTCTGGTGGTTTTGTCTCGACGATGTTCTTGTTTGTGTTCTCCTGCCAGTTTATATTTCCTTTCGATCTAAAGAAAGTTATATACATTTGCAAACGAATTTAATTCACATGTTCACATAAACATATCATTATCTATGCATATATGCATATGCACACAAGATATACATATTCGTTGGTACTATACCTGTCTTCGTCTTTGTTTTCTTTGTTCGTTTCCTTTTGAATTTGTTCGTTTCTTTCCCGTGTTCTTTCTACATTTCAGAAAAAGAAACAGTTAACATAAGCGTAGATACTTCTGTTCTCACAGTTCTCATTAAATTTCAGCAATTTTTATTCATAATAAACTACTATGAGAATAGCATAATGCTCTAGTTCGGAAATTTTAAACTATAAATTACCTTTATTAGCTTTCTTATCGTATCGACTATCCTGGTCTTTGTTCGATGCATGATCAAACGTTCTATCTTCTCTTCCTTTCGCCTTGTAATTCTCTTTCTCCCTGTACTCCCTTTCAGGCTTTTTGTCATCTATGTACTCTTCACTGTTCCTTCTGTGACCATAGTCACCTGTTCTCCTATTATCTGGTTGTCCCGAATAATGCTCGTACCTCCTTATTTTCTCTGTGTAGTCTCTTAAGTTCTGCTCGCTCTCTTCCCAATTTCGAAAATCTTTCGTCGGATGCACTTCGCGTTCTGGTATCAGTGGCTTCAAATTACCATGCCCATAATCGAAGCATTGTACAGGAGTTAAATGATCTTGGGTCGATGGCCGAGAAGCGTGAGCATAGTCAATCACTTTAGCGGGTATGTGTTCAATTAATTTTTTATCGGTAGTCGCTCCACCGTGATTATAATTGAATTGTTTCTCTATGCAAAACTCTTTAACAGGTGCACATCTGCCATGAGACTGTCGATTATCCGTTGTTCGTTTCGCATACATGTTAGGGCTGTTGAATTTTGAGTACTCGGATCCTGAAGACGATTCACCAATTGTTAATTCGCTCATGGTCTTGTCTGACCTCATATCTGGTATGTTAGGTTTAGCTGCATCCAAAGGAGATCTTCTTTCTACATTATTCATCAAACTTTGAGCGAGAATAGGTTTGTCGTTGTACCCAAATTCTTGCACGCCTCTTTGATCGATGTCGCCTAAATTAGTTTTAGGATACGACTGTTGCTTCCATCCGGGGCCTTGCATATCATTAGAATCAAACTTTCCCTGCTGCATGCTTTGATCCATTTGCGTCTGATCCTTACACTCAAACACTCCACCACTGCTACGAATATCAGGAACGCCTTCTGAATTCTCCCTGCTCTTGGAACCTATGTTATTGAGGCCTCTAACATCAAATTGTCTCTCTCGAGTTGTAAATAAATCACTAGGACCGCTAGCTGGACCTCGTGGCCCAAAAAAAGGATCATTTCCAGCTTGTGGTACCGGAGTTCCATCGGTAGGAGTGTCAAATGACTTTTCGTTGAATCGATTTGGAAATTGTCCATCGTTTGCTCCTTTTGACCCGCTTGGACTTCGCTGGTAAGGCCCTTCGTTGCGACGTGAACCGAACAGCGTGTCACTGGGACCTGAGAATTTAAATTGTCCATCATTGGGCCCTCTAAGAAGCATGTTATTGGGACCCCGATTATCGAAAGGTGCATCGCTCTGTCTACCAGGTCCAAACGATCTGTTGGGTCCTTGAGGTCCAAATTGTCCGTCATTGAGTCCTCTGAATTGACCTTCGTTAGGTCTTCTTTGTCCGAATTGTCCGTCGTATCTAGGACCAAACTGTCCAACGTTAGGACCTCTCGGTCCGAATTGCCCACTATTGGGACCTCTCGGTCCGAATGGCCCATCAATGGGACCTCTTTGACCAAAGTGTCCATCAGTGGGTCCTCTTGGTCCAAACATCCCGTCGTTCGGACCTCTTGGTCCGTCAGTAGAACCCCTTGGACCAAACTGAACATCATTAGGCCCTCTCGGACGGAATTGTGCGTCATTGGGTCCTCTTGGGTCGAACTGTCCATCGTTCGGGCCTCGCGAATCAAACTGTCCAATATTGATTCCTCCTCTTGGACCAAATTGACCATCACTAGGACCTCGAGGTCCTAATGAATACGAATTTGGACCAACAGGATTGAACGGCATTGGACCTCTGGGTTCAAACATAGGAAATCTATTATCACCAGGACCTCTTGGAGTAAAGAACTGTGTATTCGGTCTAAATTGCATTCCCCTTGGGCCAAATGCAGGATCAAAATTATCTCTGGGAGCAGAGCATTCCGGATTATTTGAGAAAGGTTGTGAGGAAGACTCTTTTTCACCATGCACCTCGTCTATTCGCCGCGGGGGCTCAGTAGTTTCAATAGCGTCTGTGGTAACAGGTCCTAAATTAGGAAATTCAGGAGGAGGTTCCATATTTAAGTCCTCTGGTTTCGGATCATTCTCTCCCATAAAAGGCAGTACTTCCGCCTTCTTAGTGTCATTGTCATTAGTCAATAAATCCGGCTTAACTTTTCCTATTTCAGGCATAACATTCTGCGTACTTTGCTCCGAAGGGACAAAAATGATAGATGAATTATCACCGTCCATCACGATATTAGGATCGTTTTGCGGATGACCTTCAGGAAACTGGTTATCGGTCCATGGAGCTTTCTCCAATAATGGAATGTCGCTTTGCACCGAGTAATTATTAGGATCATCCTTGCGTGTACCATCAACATTGTGTTCATCAAGCGGAGGATTCACCAAAGGTGGTTGATCTTCTCCACTAATAAGTTCTTTACCATCTTTAATCATATCTGCATCAGTCCCTAGATGGACCATGTCCGGTCTTGGATGTATGTTCATATCTTGTACTTGTGGACTAGGTCCCCTAAATGGCATACCATCCCTTGAATCAAACGAATTATTACGACCGAAACCTGTCGGGCATCGTGGACCAAAATCGGGATTTCCTTGAGGTTTGAAATCCATAGGCATTCTGAAATTACCAGGTCCAGGACCAGGACCAGGGCCACGAGGACCGAAATTATTGATACCAGAATTTTTCATGAACGGAGACTCACCAGTTATTTTCTTAAAGCTCTCGCTTAAAGAACCAACGTTACTGCTCTTATCAGAGTCAAGATAGCTAGGTCTAAAGACGTCCATCGCAGCTCGTCGTTTTTCCATAAGTTTCTTCAATTCTGGTGCTAGTTTATCGGATGGTTCAAACTGATTATTCCTATTGAAGCCACGAGAAGCATTTGGAAAGCTGTCCCGCCTGTCTCCTATATCCTTTTGATCGAAACGATCTATATTGTTCCTATTGAATCGATCTCCTGCCGGACCGAACTGTTCATTATTGGGGCCAAACCTATCGTTTCCTCCGAAACGGTCATTGGCAGGCTCACCACCTTGCCCACTTCTCTCAGTCGATGGACCAAATCTCTCGTTTGCAAATCTATTATCTCCAGGCCCGAATCTATCATTTCCAAGTCCAGATCGATCGTTTCCTAAATTGAATCGATCGTTTCCGGGCCCGAATCTATCATTGGAACCAAATCGATTATTTCCTGGGCCAGAACGATCGTTTCCGGAATTGAATCTGTCATTGTTGAAATTCAGCTTCTGCTGACCGAATTGATTGTTTCCATGCTCTTCGTAATTTCTGTCCTCCCTTCTAAACTGATCGTTTTCAGGTGGACGTTCGTCGTTAAACTTATAGTTCTCGTTTCGTTGACCATACACATCGTTGGATCGAAATTGGTTGCCCTGTTGTTGTTCGGTAAGACCATCGCGACCGAAACGATCCTGTGGAGGACCATCGTTTTGCCGATTGGGATCATTAGCGCCGAAGTTATTCGGATGATTCATCGAGTCAAAGTTATTCATAGGACCAGCTTGCCCTAGACGCTCGTTGGGAGCATGACTTCCATCGGGACCGCTTACGCTGTTTGGACCATATCTTCCTTGCATAGTCGGTGGAACCGTTTGACGTACATTGGAATTCTGTCTCTCGTTGCCGGTGAAACCAGGCGGTGGTTGAGAGAAATTCGGTACGTTGGAGAAGCTTGGCGGTGGCTGTGTGAAGTTCGGAGGAGGCATTTGTCCGGCTGGTGCACCGAAAGGTGACGGAGGCACACCGCTTACAGGTTGAAAATTAGAAATGCCTGGTACGTTCATTCCTGCATATTGTTGTGCCCATTGCTGTGAATTCCAAGATGACGAACTAATCGCGTTCGAAGACATTATGTTCATGGTAGCTGGTAACTGAGATGTTGCTAATTGTGAGGTTCCTGGAGAAGTGGTCGCCATGGTGGACGTCGTAACAGTGGACGTCGTAGTCTCCGTGGCCGGTGGTGGCGGTGGTGGTGGAGGAACATTAGCATTTCGTTTTCTGGTTAAACCAAGAGTCTTCCCAATGCCCAACAAATTTTTGATCAATCCTTGATTCTCCGTGCTCGATAGAATGTTCATTATTTTATCATCGCCGGGTATGCTTTTGTTTTTCTCAACAACCTCAGCCTGGGCAGCAATTTGCTTTTGCTGTTCGCGTTTCTTACGCATTTGTTCACGTCGTTCGATAAGCTTCTCCCGCCAAGAAGTCCATTTTGCTTCGTATTGTTTGTATTGGATCTACAATAAAACGATAATTTCTTTTGGAAAAATTAAAATCAACGCTGCGATACTTCTGGCGTTCTTAATGAATACTTCAAGCTCTAGCAAAGACAACAACGTAATCTTAATACCACTTACCTTGTCTGGATGATTTGCATTTTGCTCTTTCCACTTATTAAATTGTTCCTCCCACTGTTTAAACTGAGCGTCAAATGTTTTCTCAGCCTCCGTTAACTCGTCGTCTTCAACTTTCAACTTCTTAGCACTATTAGATTCACTAACGCTACTACTAGCACGTTTACCGGTTAATGTACCTTCTTTACTGTTATTACTACTTTCGGGAGGCAACGGTGGTTGACTGGGGGGCAGGGGGGGATTCTGGGGACAGTTTTGTATACTAATTTGCGCTGTAGCATTCGCATTTTGCTTAACAGGAAATAATGGAAGATTGTTTTGATGTGGCGGAGGCATGCTTGTAAACTGATATGTATTCATTGTGGTTGGGGGTAATGGTGGCTTTTTATCCTCTTTTGGAAGAGGTGGTGCAGGTTGTGCGATTGGTAACTGGGACACCTGTGTGGCTAGACTCATATTCTGGGCAGACAAATGCTTCATAGTTTCCTGATACTGAAACAAAATTGAATTAATAATTCGATACAATTTCATAATCACTTACATAAAAAGAATTTCTTTATTAAAAGTTTAACTGTAAATATTGAGTTTTAATATCAGTAGGGTCATTCCACGCGAACTCGACACTTTTCGGAGTACTGTTTCTTTAGTGGTATATGAACGTATCTCAAAGAATTTTTCGAAATCTTAAAAATTATTGGTTTATGCAATCGTGGAAAATCAAGTATCAACGTTTCTTCATTAAATTGTAACGACTGAACTAATAAAACCGATGAGAATGAGTTTTTTCGTGCTTATAGTCAAAACATAAGAGTATCTGATAAAAATTGTTTCACTTGGAAAAAATGTCTACCATTTATTTTAAAACTGTTTAAAAACAGTGGGGTTTGTTTAAACAAATGCAATGTTTTCATAGCGAGGACATATTGAAACATTTGCAAAATATGCGTACATGGCCCCAAGTGTCCCCTTTTTAAAATTACAGACACTTTAAAATTGGGAAAATGAAAATTATTTCATATATTTTAATATCGTTATAAATTATTATGAAAACTGACTTTTCGTCAATGATATTAATTGTTGGAAACTACTATCACTGCTCAATAGGCATCACGAGAAAGTGGTGGGCACTTATGTGGGTAGGTCATTTATTTAGTTATTGATCACAAAATATTATGTAACGAAACATTTAGTCTTTAATATATACCTCCAACTTTATCCCATTATTTCCTAATATATATTATAATGTCCATTGAGCGATGATAGTAAATGTTTCCAACAATACACAGTTTTCTCAATAATTTATAACGGTATTTAAACAGCCGCTGCTCGTACCACTTGTTGGCCGTCCGAGACGGTATATCGAGGTGCAGCGTTCACTTTAAATAATTTTAATTTCGCCAATTTTAAAATGTCCGTATTTTTAAAAACGGGCTTGTAAAGGGGACATTTGGGGCTATATTACCATCCTTTTCAAATGTTTCAATATGTCCCTCGCTATGAAAACATTGCATTTGTTTAAATATACCCTGCTGTTTTGAAACAGTTGTAAAATAAATGGTGGAAATTTTTTTTTTCAACTGTAACAATTTTTATCAGATACTCTTTTGTTTTAACTGTAAGCACCAACAAAACTCATTTCCATTGTTTTGTAAATTCAGCTGTTACAATTTAATGAAAAAAAATTGACACTTCATTTTACACGTTTGTAAAACCAATTGAGATACATCCTTCGAGATGCGAACACATAGATAGATTTGAACAAAATCCGAAACAGTACTCCGAAAAGTGTTCGAGTTCGGGCGGAATGACCCAGTAGTTACTTTAATTTTTCATCAAACACAAATCGCGGTACTGATTAGAAAATAGGTATTCCGGTATACTTTCACTTATAGTGTTTAAATATACAAGAATCTTCTGTATACCTTTTCTCCATACTGAGCTTGCCATTGTTGGTATTGTTGTTGCCATTGCTGCCACTGACTCCAATTTTGTTGCTGAGCTGCTGCCCATTGTTCTGCCGTATATCCGCTAGGTGCCTAACAATGAAATGTAACATGTTTACAATCTACTATCGATGATATTATTGTTGTTCCATTCAATAGAGGATAAATTAATATAGCCACAATTATATTTTCAATTTAGTGAATTACAGATTACAGAATTTATCATAATGTGATTAGTTAAAGACTGGTTTAGTTAATTGACAGAAAGCTTTAAGTACATTATAAATAGAAATTTCAATTGTCACACTTACTGGTTGACTATAATACTGCATGTACGCTTGCATCGTAGCCATGGGATCTCCTCCTGGTACAGCATAACCAACTGGTGGTTGCGGCATTGCAGTGGCAACAGCACCAGCTGACAATTGCCATTGGTTCCAATTTTGCATTTTTTAACCCTCTTTCTAGCAAATGGTTTGCTAGCACATTCCAAACTGTTTTAAGGGCTGCAGTCCGTTTGGACGCTATTTTGTATTTAAAGAAAATTGTTATACAATTAATGCAACACACGCACATAGTTTATAGTAAATATCTCTATCAGTTTATATAGTTTACTTTCATGGTACAGCCACCAATCATACATACGTTTCAATATAGTCAATGTGAAAGTCCACAAAATTTATCAGTATGGAGGCCACTTTTTAAAGAAAAGATTGAAAAAGTATTTACCTGAAATATTTTGTACGCTATACATTAACTAATCTAGATTATAACTTTAAGAAAATTCATCTTAAATTTATAACTATTGGTAGAGAACCAACCAATTTTTGTATTAGTAGAATAAAAAATATTATTAAAAGGTATTATATCCTTATTCTATAATAGCTTCTAGAAAATGAAATACATATCATGAAACAAATCATTATTAAAACAGATAATGAACAATTATATTTAATATACAATTAACATAAAATTATGTGAGTTTGGGTCACTACTATGCATCAGTAATGAATATTGCAATGTATTGACATAAATGTGTTTGTAGTTGATTACTACAGAAAAGGATTTGCGAATGTACCTTTTACTTGTTTTCATAGAAAGAAAAAATGCAATGAATAGCCAATATACTGGCCATTCCTGGGGTAAATCGTTAAAATTTAGGTATGAATTTAGGACCCTAACACAAACGAATTTTTCCTCTATAAGGTTGGCTCATAAATGCTTTCTTCAAGAGATATTTATTACCAAAGTTGTAGGACTTAGGAATGTAAGCCATTGATATAATACGTACGAGGCATTAGTTTACTAGTTTACTCTATCAAAGTATTCAGTGAACTAACAGTTACTCAGAACGAATAAAAGGAACTTGTTTACAGTGCAAATAGCAACACATTAGTAACCTTCCATTTTGGAAACACAGATATTCTAATGTGTTCCATTCCTAATTCTTCTGAACGTCAATAGTAAATATCTCTTGAAGGAAACATTTGCGAGCATACTTCCACAGGAGAAATTTATTCCTTTCAGGGTCCTAAATTCGTATCTAAAATTTGGCGATTTAACCTGGGAACACCCTGTATATTCTTGAGAAAAGATTTAATTATGCATCATAAATAAATGCATACGAATTTTTTTCACAAGACTATAAGCTTTTAATACTCATTGAGTTTTCATTTCTTTCTCTATTTAAAACAAGCTAAGATTTATAAGAACTAAAGACAAAAAATTGTAACAATTGAGTTGATAAAACGTTTATAAACGGCGACTACTTTATTATCCAGCAAATCGTTTTAGCACATCTGTCTATTAGACAAACATTATGTTTAACATGTTATCAACATATTACGTTGTTCTAATAGATTGAAGGATTAATTTGCTAGAAAATAAAATAAATTATTTGCGATCAAATAATTATTTGTATGTAGCTTACAACAGTTTGCACAGAGATAGAATAAAATAACATAAACGAAAACCGTTTTGAATAACTTATCTGGAAGCATAAATTATGTATAATTGGTATATGTGTACTACCATTAAAATTTGTAATGATAGGCAAAACTTATAAGAAAATTACATTATTTTATGGTAATATATACACAATGTAGATTTTAATCATACAGTTAACAGAAAAAGTGTTTCATTAATAGTAAAATTAGACACCTTTTTCAAAAGTCGAACATTAACTTAGATTACAGTCGAGCTTAATTTTCTATTAAAATATTCAACACATGATCATAAACACTTTGCATTACATTGTTCCAATGAATTTTACCGCATAACAATGCAAGCATAGTGCAAGGGATTGTTGCACTGAGTGCAGAAAATTTTTAGTTTATTTGAAGGAAGGAACTTCCTATTGCATCGATGCATAAAAAATCAAATTGGGTCAAATGAAAGTGCAAAAATTTGTTAATATGCGATGTTTAAACAGTAGAGAAACCAAGAATTGTACGTATATCCTTTGGGTGGCATAAGCTACCAAAAACATGTGAATTCGTCGACTGAATACAATGAAGTAATACAATCTTAGGAATATGCGGTGACAAGCATCTCAACTCAATCGCCATGATTGTTAGTGAGAAATAACTTATCAATTTCGTGCAAATATAATCGTTGCTGTTCGGAGATTAAAAATATAATAAACGGAGTAACGGCCTCTTCAATTTCTTATATCCATATAAGCAAATGTTATACTAATTACACAATTTAAGAAGTCACTACATTATTAATTATTAAATGCGAACTCCCGCATTCTCACGGAAATGAACGAAAATAAATAATGTTGTAGTAAATAATTGAAATTTAGAAATGGTACTCACGACTGGATCTCCAGAGATCAGCAACACTTTCAGTGTAGAATTCACAAACACCGCGATATCTTTCACGACGAGTAATGAAAATTGGCACGAAAACGTCGAAATTGACCAGTATGGCGGCTGGCGACGACGGATCAACTAATTCAAGGTGCCAACCGTACAGAAAAAGTTTCTAGGTGAGGTATTAACAGAATTAAAATCAAAATTAAACTTTGTTAAAACTAAATAAGCGTGTATATGCAGTATAAAGTTTAATACTGTTCATGTTATGTGATAATATGAAGTATTCACTTGTTGCGTTACCATTAGAACTTGTATAAATTTATTGTGAACTAGTCTTAACGTATAGTCTATCATATTATACACAGAGAGTTATACATATATAGATGGCTCGCACGATATCATTTTGGTAGGGATATTGACGCTGCCGCGATATTCCCCTAGGCACCTAGTGACTGCGCTGCCACGAGGTTGGCAACATACGAGAGTGCTCGCGCCCCGGGTTTTTGTGCCTCCGGTATAGTGCTGCCTCTACACTAAATTCTAACCTCGATCAGATTCCACACCCATGGTAAAGCGGAACGTTTAGCCCGGATCAGATCCAACACACAAACGAGGTATAGGAGAGGTATAGGTATATTAGGAGAAGCACGAGTTCTTACATTTGCTTGATGTAATAATTACGCTTGGTAATATTCACGTGTTAAAAAGTTCGGTACAAGGAACTTTGGAGCCACCGCGACCTTGGGACTACTCAAATCTATTCTGCATAATTAAACGTTATTTTGTATTGCGAATACTAGTAGCAATTTTTGCCAAAAAATTAGATGGCGAGATGGTCAAGGGAGTGATTTTCGACGTCGCTGGCGAAAGGAATTGTTATAAACATAAAATGGCTAGAAACAATAAATTTACCAGTGAATTGTGTACGATAAATTAATGTGTGCGAATATTCATGGCATAAAAGTTATTTTGTATCTCGAGTTCTATAATTTATTTTTACTAAATAATTAGACGGCAAGATGCTCAAGAGAGTGCTTGTTGATATCATTACCAAAAGAAATTGTTATAAACATTAAACAGCCAGAATAACAAATTTATCAACAATTACTATCACGGCGATCGAGATCTACCGAAATTAATTGGGGTGGGGGAGTTGCGCACCGCGCACCGCGCAACTGAACTCGGCGGCCGCGCTCGGTCAGTCAGTCGAGGTGCGCACTCAGAAGGGAGCGGAAGTGCTGCGGGACTAGAAGACCGAAGGACCTTGGAGCTGCCCTGGCCCACCCTGACCACCCCGGCCCACTCTTGCCTGCCTTCCAGTTGACCAGGGATCCTCCAGAGCTGCACTGGACATCACTGGCCGACCTTGGTCCACCTTTAGCTAGCTTAAGGTGGACCAACGGTCATTTAAAACTTCCCTGGTCCACCTTAAGCTAGCTCGGGGTGGGCTTCTTGGAAACGGCGAGGTTCTTGGAAGCTTTCACCGCTCACCTTGGTCAACTTTCAGCAGCTCTTTGTAAGTAACAATTCAAATATACACTTTCTGTTTTGGAATTCGTGTTCATTCAACAAACGCCGTCAATTATTATTTCTGTGTTTCTCATTCGAATTTGCGTCGGGATTTTTCAAAAGTTTCTCTCCTTGAAATTATATTATATTTTATTGTTCACATAAAATTGGTATTCCTCCGAACGGAGGTCCCCCAGGGGCTCACTCACGGGTGCGTCCCGTGGGTGAGTACGGGTATTGCGTCCCAATTTCGTTCGATTTATTTTTGATTGGAATTGTTCATCATTCCAATTGAAAATTACTTCTGAACTCAAAAGTTCCTATTCCAAAATTTCTAAATCTGATTTAAAATTGGTTTTCCTCCGAACGGAGGTTCCTCAGGGGGCTCACTCACGGATGGGGCCGTGGGTGAGTACGGGTATTGGCGAACCCGGGGCGACCCTAGCCTTTATGTTGTTGCGTCCCAATTTCGTTTGATTTATTTTGGATTGGAATTGTTCATCTTTCCAATTGAAATTTATTTCTGAACTTTTAAAAGTTCTTATTCCAAAATTTATATATCTGGTTTTAAATTGGTATTCCTCCGAACGGAGGTCCCTCAGGGACTCACTGCTGTGGGTGAGTACGGGTATTGGCGAACCCGGGGCGCCCCGAAGCGCCACCTCAGTAGATTGAAGTTCTGTCTTCATCTACTCTTAGTTTGTTGTCGGTTAGGCCGTACTCGTGTACGGGGTTAGCTTGGCTCTCGTGAGCCGGTTAGATTCGCACTCTTGTGCATGTTAGGTAGGCCGTACTCGTGTACGGGGTTAGCTTGGCTCTCGTGAGCTGGTGTTAGGTTGGCTCTCGTGAGCTGGTTAGATTCGCACTCTTGTGCGTGTTAGGTAGGCCGTACTCGTGTACGGGGTTTAGTGTTGTATTTCGTCGTTTCTTCATATCAACGTTTCGTCTTCTTTTCATAATTTCCTTCTATTTTTGTACCTCTACGGAATTATGACTAATTATGATTTGTCTGCTTCAGCTGGAGTACGACAGGTCATCATCTTTGTCATCGACGGAGGACAACACATCGACCAAAGACGTCAACAACATCGTGTCTAATTATTGTTAGTTTGTTTCAGTTGAAATCCAACAGCTAGGTATCTTGGTCGTCGAACGAAGAGACTACATCAAACAACGCATCGACGAAGACATCGTAATAATTGTAACCTAGAATTAGTTTAATGCTTAAGATCGTCGTTGTAAATATGTCGAGTAACTATTGCCCTAACTTCACTTTGTTCGACTCGATTGTTAACTCCGACACAACAGAAGGCTGTGTCGGACCTTGCTTGCAAGTTTTGAACCGGTCCAGTTGCGATATTCGGCGTGGATGCACAGAGAATGATGGTCAGGGAGCAGTACTCGCCAGGTAGAACCCTTCCTTCGTAAAATGTCTGCCTAAGTCATGTCGACGCTGGCGTGACTCGCGTCGGGAGCAGGGGTTTCATTCCCCATAAGTCTTGCCGTCGCCTTGTTGCGTCAGCGTTGCTCGTGGCGGGTAGTTGGGGAAGGTAGTTCTACCGTACGGTGGAGGCGTCCCTGACCGTCGTTCTCTGTGAGGAAGCGTCGGGTACCGTACTGGTCGGCAGATAGCTTGCAAGCATTGTACGCGTCGCGTCACCCTTGAACCAAAGCTTTCTACTTTGGTTCGGTTTTGTTTCTCTCATTGAAAGAATCAGAGCCTTCTGCCTGATTCGTTTTTGATCCCCTGTGGATCGGAGACTTCTCCGATTCACACCTTTTGCCCCGCAATAATTACTCGACATACGCTAAATTTAGTTGATAAGATTATAAATTGTAAGAAAGGGAGTCAGAAGGAAGCGTATTGAATCCCTTCTGGCTTCCTTTCGGGTCTCTTGTGCAGCAACCTCCTCGTGGTGAGACCTGGGCAATCGGTATTATTCTCTATTTGTAAGAACTTCTAGTAATCTTACAAATAGAGAATAATATCGAGCTAATAGCTGCTTATTTATAATTTCCGTTAACATTGTAAAATAGAATCTTAGACTTCCTAGTTGTAAAAACTTGTGTATTTAATTTAATTCTATATGAATTTACTTCAGTTGGATTTTTTCACTGTTTTTGTGTTACCGTCCACGAGTTAAGTCCTTCGCGCGGCTGCCTCTTTAAGTACCTGCGGGCATCTTTCGCGGTCACTAGTTCTCAGGCCAAGGAGGAAGACTTGCCAGTAGTCTTCGGGTAGAAAGTATCAAATCCATCATCAGAAAGGGAAGAAATACTCGTCAGCACAGCACATGGTACCAGCTAAAATTACCTACATTATCACTCGACCTGCATGCGAGATGGCCCTTACCATTCTACATTTTTATTCTATTTTGTACTATTTTGTAATATACATTGTAATTTATTTGGTGAAAAATAAAGAATATTAGTTACAAGAGTTAATGCGTTCTTCTTTCTCCACCTTGGACATGAATATTCCATATTAGAATTAAGTCTTCGAAAAATTCGGGAAAAGCAAAATTTTTAAAATTGGCGCGAAAATTTCGTGCCACCTCTTTTGTTATTATGTTTTCCTAGTAAAAATCTGAAAATCGCGAAAAATGTTCGAAAATCCCGAAAATCGAACTTTGTATTAGGAGAACATGATATCAAAGGAGGTGGCACGAAAATTCAGTAGTATAACTCAACGACAAGCCAGACGGTCGATTTTTCGGAAAATTTCGAAAATTTTCGGAAATTTCAACTTTTGTATTAGGAGAACATGATGATATCGAAGGAGGTATCCGAATTTCAGTAGTACAAGTCAACGTCTAGTCAGGCGCTCGAAAATTTTCGAAATTTCAGTAGTATAACTCAACGACAAGCCAGACGGTCGATTTTTCGGAAAATTTCGAAAATTTTCGGAAATTTCAACTTTTGTATTAGGAGAACATGATATCGAAGGAGGTATCCGAATTTCAGTAGTACAAGTCAACGTCAAGTCAGACGCTCGAAAATTTTCGAAATTTCAGTAGTATAACTCAACGACAAGCCAGACGGTCGAATTTACGGAAAATTTCGAAAATTTCAACTTTTGTATTAGGAGAACATGATATCGAAGGAGGTATCCGAATTTCAGTAGTACAAGTCAACGTCTAGTCAGACGCTCGAAAATTTTCGAAATTTCAGTAGTATAACTCAACGACAAGCCAGACGGTCGAATTTACGGAAAATTTCGAAAATTTCAACTTTTGTATTAGGAGAACATGATATCGAAGGAGGTATCCGAATGTCAGTAGTACAAGTCAACGTCTAGTCAGACGCTCGAAAATTTTCGAAATTTCAGTAGTATAACTCAACGACAAGCCAGACGGTCGAATTTTCGGAAAATTTCGAAAATTTTCGGAAATTTCAACTTTTGTATTAGGAGAACATGATATCGAAGGAGGTGTCCGAATTTCAGTAGTACAAGTCAACGTCTAGTCAGACGCTCGAAAAATTTTCGAAATTTCAGTAGTATAACTCAACGACAAGCCAGGCGGTCGACTTTTCGGGAAATTTCGAAAATTTTCGGAAATTTCAACCTTTGTATTAGGAGAACATGATATCAAAGAAGGTGGCACGAAATTCAGTGGTATAAGTCCACGATAGGTCGGAAGGTCGAAATTTTCCGAAATTTTTCGAAAAATTGAATTTTCTATTAGGAGAATATGATATTGAAAGAGGTGGCATGAAATTCAGTAGTATAACTCAACGACAAGTAGGACGTTCGGGAAAAAGTGTGGGGTCAATAATTACATACGCAGATATGTATTTTGATTAAAAATTCTCTTTATTTGTTCATTGCTGATTCTTACATAAAACGATCGTGTTAAAATACAATATAAATGTTATCGCACATGGTAACATCCTGTAATTTAAGGTCTGCGTTACCTAGCGGTAGTCTCGAAATCCAATTGGTAACAAGTGTCCGAATGTAGCTGCAATAGGTGCCACTGTCGTGCGGCGAGTCTTCTTCGTGCGTATGAATAAATACGTATTATCAGCATATGGATCTAATCTGGTCTATAGCCTTTGTTCTTTAATAAACTACCTAACACTTCTCCGTACAAGCGCACACGAGCTATTGGAGTAGAATCTAATTCACCAGTTGGTTGTTCTGTTTAAGCAGAGTCGGTATTTCAGATCGTGCGAGACTCCTACATTTCGTCTGTAATATTAGTTCCACAATATTAGTTCCGACCGATACGGTAGGATGCGACACAAAAATGGTAAGGGGGCTCTAGAGTCCCGCGAACGTGAGACAAAAAAATTGGTAATAGTTAATATCGTAATATACACGTACCTAAACATAGAATAACAATTCTCTAGAATCTTCTTCTCCACACCATAAATGAAAAGGTTTTAGAAATAATGAGAAAGATTGTCAATATGGACCGCGTCGAACAAAATCGTCGGAGTATCTCCAATTTTTTACGTAAGGGAAAACATTTTTTCAATTAACAACTGTGTTTCGTTTTACTACATGGTCTCATTGGACTAATCTACTAGTTTATAGAGCAATATTGTAATGAAAAATTATTCGAAGTAGTCGGGGACTGTATGGCGTGATTATACAGTAAACAGGACTATCTAAATGGCTACTCACTAGTATTAGAAGAAAGGTGCTTTTGTCAGGTTAAAACGCAGTTCACTCGGCACACGCAGGTATCGGCGACGCTATCAGGAATCCGAGGGTGCACCGTCCACTCTGACCGGTTTTCAAGAGGACTCTCATGCCATTGCATTAACGGTAGAAACCAGACGTGCCTGAGTGGCAAAACGCTAAATATACGAACATGTATGAGTGGCGCTTGCACGTGGAAGGTGTGTAATTACATCCTGATCGACAATGCGTTCTGTAAACAGAATTCTGCGAACAGAATCAGTCAACCCAACAGAAGAATTTAACAAAAGAATCACACATTTCCTTCCATGCGTCACGGCCAAAATGGTCACAGAATCTTTCTGCTTCGCACCAGAGAAGATTATGCCCATCGATATTATGCTCTTTCTAGGAAATGGAGTCAGCGAAATTTGCATAGTTCCAGCCGATATATTTCTGTAGTTCTGGTAGTGTAAATGGCATACTTAAATTCGTTTGAAGTCTTCACAGTTTTCTATTTCTCCTGCTCGCTTTTGTCGTAAATGCGTAAAATCCGCAGTCTAGTGATGACAGAGCTGAAGAAGGTTCTGATTGAATGACCGAATCATTCGTGATTTCTCGCCTCCACTTTATTATTCATAACATATTCTTTCTCTTATCACAGTCGATGCTACGAAATACAAATACAGATTGCTTATCACGTGTCCAACAATAAATACACAGAAACAACCCCGTTTAAAAATCGCCGTTACACGCTAAAAACGAGGCACCACGATGGCGCCCGAAATCGCTTGTCTGTCAAATACATCTAAAGTGTCGAATACAAATTTTAGCGGAGAAATGGGGGGTGGGCGGGGAGGGGAGTAGGAAGGAGGGTTCAAGGGGGTGAGACGTGAGCACGAAGTTTGAGCACGCGTTCAAACCGGTCGTATTAAAAACTGACACTCTCGGTGTTCTGGTACAACGAAGGGTCTTTACGGTCACGCGAGTCTATACTTCAGTCAGAACCGGGTCAAACAAGACATGTAAACAGGCTCCGGGGTTTAGGCTACTTTTACGGGAGCCTGGGTTACAAACGAAATTTTTGCAACGTAATCTCTCGTCCATTATCACCGTCGATAAGACGACGTTCCTTCTGTTGGATTTTACTTTGAGCAAGAACGGAGAAATTTAGGGCGAAACTTCTAAGATACACTGCAATCGTCTCGAGACACAGATCAATAACGATTGAAGATCGATCGAAAATCGCTTCTCAAACATTTACACAAATCCGCCGACAATAGTGGACGTAGTACAACGATTCAAATGACACATTTAGCAAACTCACGAGCTACAAAAAAACACGATTCGAACGAAACGCAGAGAAGTCGCAGGCTTCTTCGTGTTGAAAAAACATTCGTCAACGAATCGACTCGAGTCCGAACGAGACGAGGTCGAACGACGGCCGACGCCGTTGTTAAATAACAATCGCAATACGCAAAGGAAACTAGATGCTCATTCGTGACGGGAATATCATATCATCGTTGGAACATTCGATGATTGCAGACACGAACGTGTTAGCGTTGCCGTTAGCGAACAGGATTGTCGTTGTTTCGACTCATCTACTCGCAGTAGCTCGTCTACATTGGACCATTGACAAATACCACGACGGAATTTAGAAGGCACATTGGCGTGCACGATTTGTCGATGACTCTTTCACGAGGTTTGTCGGAACACAATGTTTCATTCCATTTCAGCAAGGGACGCCATTCTCGCGGAAGAACAGATCAGCTCTCTCAAAGAGGGGATAGGGTGGAGCGGTTTTTCTTTCGAGCGGTGAAAATAGTACTCACGCAGCAATGAAGCAGCAATTAAACAGCAGTATAGCAGGGATGGGCATTTGTGACCTTCATAAGACCTCCGAAAGGGGGACCCCCATAACGCCCACTGTCCCCTCCCAGTAAGCGCCGTTATCCTGGCGCAACGAAGACGCGAGGCATGAAAGAGTGAGTGGGGGAAGCAGGCGTTTGAGGGGCCCCTACCGTACCCATCACCTCAGTTTACTAACAACCGGACTCCGGATCTTTATACAAAATGAAAAATGTGTGCATCAATTGCAAAGCCCAGGAGGTAAATGTATACTTTTCACTAATAATTGTAATGCAATGAATATATTAATACTCTTCAAGGGTTTAATCTCTTCACAGTTTTAATTGCACCTACTCATTTCTGTCATAAACGCATCAAATCCGGAGTCTAGTTCTACTTCTACGGACGCGGTTAGGGTCCTAGGTCTATTGGCATGATTCTTTCTCTTCTCTTAAGCTACTTCGATTTGTTATAGACTGCGGATTTTATGCGTTTATGACAGAAATGGGTAGGCGTATTTTAAAACGGTAAGAGCATTAGAAAAATTTTAAGATGCTGTTACACATTATTTTCAGCCTAGTAAACGTATCAAGAAAGAAAATTAATTTCTATTTCACTCCAGTCTGTTGCAATTCAGGTAGAACCTTTTCGATTTTGCATAAAGATCCGCAGTCTATTTATGAACCGCAGGTTTTACACACATCGCTATAATGTAACCGGAAAATGATCCAGACACGTGTCGGAAACAGTTCCCGCGGTCCGACAGCCTCGCAAAGTGTCACGAGTAACACGTATTAGCGAATGTGAATTCTGAACAGCACATACGTGTAACAATATTGTTGTTAACACTCATTGTTATTGACGCTCGTTTCTCGTTTGGAAGGCCTCCCTTGTTCCTCCGAAGAGGTCAGCCGATAATGGACGGATCTTCTCTGTTTCGATTGAAGATACACGATACACCTTTAAAATGTTTTCTACAAAAATTTCAAGTATCCTGCTTACGTTAATTGTTACACATGACACACGATTCGGAGCAGTCTCTTTACCGTCGACTCCGCCGTTTCTTACGCTATTACAAACACAATACGAATGTACTCTAGCGATTTGAATGTTGGATTTCACGGATCGGGACGGTTACTGTTACGTGACAAGAGAAACGAACGGTACACACGAGGAATTATGGAAATGAATTAAAAGCGAGCTCGCTTGCGTCGTAAATATATATTCTCCGGAAATGATTTGTACTCGGAATTTTCAGATTTTTTTCTTTTTTTGTTTAGCATTGCCGGCTCCCGCGTCCTTCGATTTGCCGTTAGTCCTTGGAAAAAAGATTACAGTTCCCTCTCGTCATTGTTTCGTTTCGCAGTTCTAGACGAAAAACAAACAGCACAAACAAAAAACAGAGTTCGGACTTAAAATTGTGTAAAACATTATTCTCAACGAGGACTGTCAAGTGATTGTTATCGGTTGAAAATATTGCAGGACTTTATGACACACGTCGCTTACGCATAGATATTAAATAATTTTACGGATATACATCAATTTTCAATACAACACCGAATACTATACACATTCAGAGTCAAAGGCCGAACAGATTAATATTTCTAGTGAATACCACGCTGTTCACCGCGCCGATTCCAGGTTAAACAAACATTACGGGTTATAAACGGGGAAACACCGCAGTTAAGCGGTCATGGCAGCGCAGGCCCAATCCGTGAAACCAGTTTCAGGGGGAATACATAGTGGGGAGTGGCAGCGAACGGGGCCGGGACGGTTGTAGCCGATTAGGCGCGCTGCTCTGTGTGTAGGCACGTTCTCGGTTCGACCTGCGGCGGTCCATGGCGGTGTCCGACAGGCTCTCCGGCTAAAATCTAGTCTCTAAGTTTACGTTGAAGCGAAGAAGTTAATCAATCCCTCTGGTCTGAACTATACGGTTAATTGCACTTTGTACTCGAAGCGACGGAATGCACGCGCGTCGGCGAACGGTCGTCCAGGATTTTAGGCACCGGGGCAAGAGGGGCGGAGGGGATGCCGGTTTCTTGACGATCTATTGCACAGGGGTGGGACGACGATCCATCGATTGAGAGGGTACACACTGGAGGAAGAAGGTGACGAGCGAAGAAGGCGCGGTACGGGCTTCCTTCCGGTCGAGTTTCGACTGGCATCGACTGATTCCGAGTTCCTGGTGGCCGGACGCGGGCTGCCGAACGACCCGGGAATGTGCGACGGCCCCTCTGGAACCGGGAGACGGCGCTCAGAAGCTGCCACACTCGCGCAACACGCGATTCCCCAGCGGCAACGGCGGACGGAAATTGTTGATTACCTGGAACCGAGAGCAGAGTCGCCGGAATTAGGAAACCGGGCCGTGATTCCGCCGATTTGATATTCACTCGAGACCCCGCCACGCCATCGCTAAAAATAACGAAGACGAAACAACGATCGGACACGGCCGAGCTAACGACCCGAGACCCGCGACACACAGCCCAGATACCGCCGTGTACATCCGTAGCATGTCCGTTTCGTGCTCGGCTCGTGCCCCAACGTCCTACGTCCATTTTCCACATCCCTATCACGCTCGCAGTACGTTGTTGGGACACCCTGTATATGCTTAATAGCGTGATAGTTGGGGGTGTGCGAGAACCCGAATTATCGGGTCGGGAATACGAAACTTGTTCGGGTTCGGGACGGGTACCCGAAAATTTCGAGATTCTCGAAATAATCGGGATTATCTAAAGGGAAATTGAAATTTTCGGGAAACTCGATTCTTTCGGGAATCTCGAAATTTTCGGCAACCCGACCCGACCCGACCCGACCTCTTCCCGATTCGCCACGACCATCGGGTTCTCGCACACCCATGGATATAATTTATTCGAGCGAATCAAACACATTTTTTAAATTTTCAACACAGGCTCAGATAAAAAACTTTTACTATTTCTTTTGCGATTCCAACCAATTCAAACTTTTTTCAAAAATTTTTGACACCTCGTCTAATAAACTAATCCTTCTAACTTCTCAATAGAATTCAAGTCATTTGATCTAATTTTGAAAAAGTTATGTTGCTTCAAATAGTGTAGACTCAGTTTTGCTCGTTAGCGTATGTATTACAGGATGTCCCCTTTGAAGTTGCGCGCGCAATTATCTGCCAAACTATAGTTCATTGTGGAGAATATTTCAAATAAAATATTAGTTCGAATATGGGAGGCTCTACTGTATTTAAACAGGTTGAACGCCACGTCAGCCATATGTGGCTGACGGAATTATTTGTGCAGGTTTTGAAATGAATTTTCACGTTGATATATTCATCGTACTAAACTTAATTGGGGTCTGTAACATGCAAGAAAGTTGGAGGATTACTCAGTATCGTACATTTAATTTTTTGCAATTTTTATTTCATTAACCCATTAGCGCCCATTGTACTCGCTTGAGTACAGGATAACAAGATTACATTTGTTTGCTTCTAGCGCCATCTAAGATTGACTAGATGTTCTGTCCATCGTTTGCAAGTACTCCCTAAACACGTAGAAAGCTGTATTACTAATGGTTAGTACTACTAGTATTAGTAATACTAATGGATGAGGGTGTAAGGTTACATTGTGTACTGAAAGAGACTATTTCATCCAACACCATTCATAGGCCCATTGTACTCGATTGAGCATATATATGTATATATATATATTGCTTCCTGTTAATTTTTTTCTATTACTGTCATATATGGATTTACTTCTAATAAATATCTAAGTACAGTTATGTGTGTTTTATTATTAGGACCTTGAATAAGTTCTCGCTGTTTCTTCAAAAATGACAGTAGCAGTACCCCGTTCGTGGAATTTCGAATGGTAACACACATGCAAGGCAGTAGTGTATCTAACCTTAAATTTCAGTGTATGGTAGTTCACTTTAGTGTGAACAAAGTAATTTTTTCTTAGTTCTGAAAATGTCTACTTTTGTGCCAAATAAAGTGTATTTGCGGGGAATTTTATTGCACTACTTTATTCAAAAGAAATCTGCAGCTGAAGCACATAGAATTCTTGTTGAGACTTATGGTGACAATGCTTTGTCGGATACGACATGCAGAGACTGGTTTCGACGCTTCAAAAATAATGATTTTGAACTTGAGGATAAAGAACGTTTTGGCGCACCGAAAAAATTTGAAGACGAAAAGTTGGAGGAATTACTCGCGATCAAGACCGATGTCAGACGCTAGCAGAACTTGGAAAAACATTACAAGTAGATGAGTCAACTGTTTCATAACGTTTAAAAGTTTTAGGAATGATCCAGAAGCAAGGACATTGGGTAAAAGCTTTTATTTTGTAAAAGAAACAGCGAGAACTTATTCAAGGTCGTAATAATTTTATTAAAAAAAAAATTCTTGGGCGTTAATGGGTTAAATAACTTACTTTGATTTTATGGAATTTTTCGGGTTTCTAGTTTGGCGTTCAAAGTGTTAAGAAACGAACAGGTTAATCAATTTCTTTAACGATCTGTACCGGCTCGTACTGCTCGCTAGTGGGCGGAGTATAAGAGAGAAGGCGGAGCATTGAGAGCCACGGTGGTGGGGGCGTCTCGGTGACCTTGAGCGGATCCTAACCGATCTTCGCGACGGAAAATGGCGAATATACTGACCACTCCATGATTCTCGTGGCAAGGACACTCCTCTCCGCGCGGGAACTTCCGCAGGTTACGGAAAATGTTGAGCTGGTGATGGGACACCTCGATGAACTTCTTGAACAGGATCCAGGTGACGCTCTCGTTGCAGGGGGGCGTGGTCAACGAGCCCAGGTACGTCCAGTAGCCGTTGTCGTCTGTAGGTGAATACGAGCAAATTGGCTGATGATTTTGAAAGAAATGTCACCGGCGAATTTGACCGAGGGTCAAGATCCTCGACGCAATAAATTATAGAAGGCGAACCTCGACGGAAAGCGAAATCGCGTGACGGGCTAACGAGCTTCTTGCCTTGGACACGTGCAAGCCGGCCGCGATTATTTATTAACGTGGCAAAGCGGCGAGAGAAAAATTATGTAACTTCATCAACCTAATGCACTAGAATATAGTTAACCCCGGTGAACTTTATAAGCGTCTAACGACATTCTTCTCCGTCGAGGGCATAAGCGATCCTCCAGTTGAAAACTAAATGTTACGAACAGCCGGAAAATATCGCGCGGCTACAGACACTTTCTCTCCTCGTTTCGTTATCCGCGTTGCTAACGAATAAATTTGTTTAAGGGGCCGTTAACAGGAAAGATCTGCAGTCTAATAATCACCATGCAATGTACAGTAAAGTTTTGATCTAACAAAGCGCGATCCTCGGGTCCGTGCTCTGACTTAGATCGTGTAGGGCAACTATTTTCTTGTGACCGCGTCAACAACATTAAATACAGTTAACATTATATCGTGTTTCGAGTCATTTTAATCGGAAAAATTCCACGAATAAGTTGGTGAAAGTCCCATAAAAAAATAATGAAAGATAAAAAAGTTTTCGCTCGTATACTCGCGGGTTATGCCCCTCAGTGGAGGGGATGGGCGAAGGGACTAAAATCGTGTAGCTCCGTTCGGCTTAGATCAAGGTTTCACTGTACTTCGATTGAAATCACTTTTCGTGTTGGCTGAATAAATTGAAATTTTGAAATATACTTTCATTTGTTCTCCTTATTAACACTAGGTTTACGGAGCATTAAAAGTGAGTGTTTTACATTACTTTATAAAAATAAGAAGAACGTGTGTATCCTAGTTTTCAGCCATTTTTTAAATAATATCCTAAATCCTTATCCTAAATCCTTTAATCTCTTTTTTAAATAATATGTACCTAAGGAGATAAGTTTGTTGAGTAATTCCACGTAGATGGATCTTCGCAATCTCAATAATCAAAATAAATTAAAAATATTAGAACCCGTCATTTTGACGTGTTAAAAAAAGGTGATAGAGTGAATCGGTAGTTGTACGTCTAACATGTAGGACATAGAAAACAAAGGAGATCGACGTTTGAAAGACAAGTTAAAAATGACCTCCGGGGAGGGAATAAATGTTTCAACGAATGAAACATTACTGTTTCATCTCTGGTGTGATTTCCGATTCGTTCGTGTGTCGACAGTCGCGAGCAAAACAGTATCGGCGCATAAAACATGCATTGATCGTGATCGAGAACGTTGATGCAAATTTCAACGTGTTTTTTAACGGATGGATCGTCCGAACCAGAGACACGAAAACAGCTCGATCATTTCTGTGCGCGATCGTGTGTCGTTCGTTCTCAATGGTAATGCGCATAGGGAATATTCAATCAACAGTGAATACTTAATCGAAGCGCGGTGGGACAAGAAAATACCGTGAATGTCATTGCCATAACGCTTACCCGGAAGGAGTTTACCAGGATCGATGGGCTCGGAGATTTCTACGACCTCGTCCTTATGGGACACGTATGGCAGCAGACGCGCTATCTTATCCATCTCCTGATGCGTCTTGCCAACCTGTAACCAATAACGTTCAACGAAACTGTTACTAAACACATTTAGACCATATAAACCCACACACACGGCATGTGCATAATTTTTTGTCAATAGCTCCTTAACAAAGCCGTGGAGAACATTTTTGCAAAGGAAAAAATTACTTCACACATTTTTGGGACACCCTGTATAATTTCCATCGATCCACAAAAGGCATATTTTAAATTTCCATTATAAACACAAATAAAAAAGGGAAAATTGGTGACAGTTATCTGTTGCTTCGCAATTTTGACCAATGGCTATTTTTAATTAATTCTTTTTATACATTACCTAGTAAACTAATCTAATATCTAATATCTAATAAACTAATCTAATATCTTAAAAAATTCAAATCGTTTGATCCAATTTTAAAAAGTTAGACCATATAAACTCATAGACACGGCATGTGCATAATTTTTTGCTAATAACTCCTTAACAAAGCCGTGGAGAACATTTTTGCAAAGGAAAAAATTACTTCCAACATTTTTGGGACACCCTGTATAATTTCCATCGATCCACAAAAGTCATATTTTAAATTTCCATTATGAACACAAATAAAAAAGTGAAAAAACGTGACAGTTATCTGTTGCTTCGCAATTTTGACCAATGGCAATTTTTAATTAATTCTTTTTATAGATTACCTAGTAAACTAATCTAATACCTAGATCTAATATCTAATACCAAACTAATCGTAACTAATCTAATATCTAATATCTAATAAACTAATCTAATATAAACTATTCTAACATCTTAAAAAATTCAAATCGTTTGATCCAATTTTAAACAGTTATTAATTTTCAAAGGGTGTCCACTTAATTTTTCCCCCGACGTTGGTATAGAACTGGAAATTGCTATAAACATCGAACGTCCATTAACCACGACGTGAACATACATAAGTACATTACGCGATCCTATTAAAGGAAGACATTCGAGTGCTGTTTAATCTCCACTTACTAAATAACTATAAATAGCAGTAAGACTCGTACGTCTACTGTCACTCGAAGATATAGTATCTGTATATTGAAGTACTCGCGGAATCGATAAACGAAAGAAAATGTCACAATGAGTACTATCCCCGATTTAATGATAATCGAAACTCCGCGTAGTTTGTTGCAAAATTACCATAAGACTGTATCGTAAACGGTGGAACAACTTTTGCACAATGAATCGGTCGAATGCAGCCAGTCATTGGTATTAACGACCCCACTGCTATCAAACGATCGTTCAATGCACATCAGTCACCCGGGAATGCGCATAGATTATAATTTGTCCAAGTGTTGACATTGTTGACGCATTGCCAGCAGGAGTTCCGCCACAGTAAATAATTTATACAATTTCAAATATCTCATAAATTATCGTTCTTATCGCGCTAGTCTGATACTCTTTTATGTTACAAAACGACGGCACTTATTCGCGTATACAGTTTTCTTTCGATATAAATCCCCTCCTCTTCTTTTGAAGAGGTAAGTCATGTTCTATACTTTTTTATGGCCTGCCGGACAACTTCATGGGACCCATAAACTTTACACTCAAGAACCAAGTCAGGCCGAATAGATACAGTAAAGTCTCGATCTAAGCACATCCCCGGGTCATTTTACTGTGACATCAGTCTTTTCTCGATATATGTCACAAATATCTCGCCTGTAAAAGTCCCAGAAATATCCCCACTGCTGCGGGGTATACTCCGCGAGGGTCCCCAAAGTTCGTGAGATAAAAAATAGTATCGTCCAGCCGATATATGTCCCTGGCCAAGCTCATATTTTGGACATATATCGTACAGACATGTACGTTTACACTCCTCGGCGACCGAGGCTACGTTCGGCAGAGTCTCAAAGAATAGTATATTCTAGCCGATACATGTCAGTGGCTGGACCCGTGTTTTGGACATATATCGAGTAGACACTGTATTCTACAATCCCCACTTTTATAATAATAAACGGCTCATCTCGCAATTTCCTCGATTACAAGAAAAATTGTCCGGCCCACGTTCCATTCGTGTCTGGCAAACTAACGACGCGGTGCGACACTATCGCGTGTCATCGATAGAATGATGCATCGCGTAAAAATGATAATACGCAATCATTCGATTCGATCGCTCCAAATTCGACGGAATTCTCGTACCCTATCAACATGATGGACACCGGTCGATTGTGCAACGCTGTTTTTTCGAATTGCATCGCACTTTATGAGCTCGAATGGCGTCGCCTGCGTTTACTTCCGACTCGCGTGGGCCAGACTTTTATGTCCGAGAAACGCAATTGCGCAATCTCGAACCGTTGACTTCGCGATGACTCGAGGACGTAGAAAAGCTGAATTCATCGGCGAGCCGCGTGGAAACGGAAACAATTAACAGGAAATTATTCGTGGCAATTCTGTTTTCCCGGCGTTGTCCACGCGATCTAAGATTCCTTGTTCAATTTTTTGTCCACGAGCGCACGTGCAATTACGGCTGATGTATTCTCTATTAAACAGAATGATTTTCACGCGACGACATTCATTTTTCCTGCACGTGCTGTTCCTTCCGATAGTCGTTCACGTGATGTAATGTTATTTAGTAATTGACTGTTTCATCGCGACCGTGCTGCCGGTTAATTAAAAACATTGTATTAAATGGAATGAGTCTCGTACGAACAGATTCGTTTCTTTCTTTTGCACGTGTATTTGACACGCCAACGATTAGATAATAAAATGTTAATCGTGTAGTCCAAGACATACACGTTTGTTTCTCAACAATTCTGCATTCTTTTGCGGTCAATTTATTCAAAAGTTTCTACCAGGAAGAATGATTTTTACACAGCCCATTGTTTCCGCACATGCGACAGGAATTACATTAGGTATAGTGACTTTTCGTTAGGTCATTTAGGTTAGGTTCCCGAGAGGTCATTCGAAGTAACTCTTTCCTGTGCGAAAATGTTCTCCGCGGCTTTGTTAGGAAGTTAGGGTGAGGGACCCAATTACTGCGGGGGTACCAATTATTTTTAAAGCATAACGAATATTAAAAAAGAGATGTTAAATTTTTCCATTAAAATTAGCTAATATAGATGTTATATGTCTCTTTTTCTATATTCTATATTCTATTTTCTATATTCTATATTCTATATATAAAATATAAGAGTAATTAATATAGGCACAGTAATTGGTACCCCCACAGTAACGGGGACACTTACCCTATTAAGGAAAAACGCGGACCAATCAGAGCGCGGCTATGGAGGACGGTTTTCGGCTCGGCCAATGCCAACCCCGCGCTCACCGGGACCCGCCAAAATTCAAATTGCAAAAATTCAAATTGCAAAAATTCCAATTCCAAAAAAAAAATTCCTTAAACGAAAAGGAATCATTGATGAGGATTTCCCTCATTGTTCGAAAGCAGAACAATTCTCGCGAGAGGAAATCCATTTTGTCCGCGTAGGACGCTGACGAGAGATGTGACCGGAAGAGAATGATTCGATCTCGCGTGAGCATGATTTCCTCCGTTCGTCCTCGGCGTTCCCGATATCAAAAGCGGCAACAGTGAATTTCACCTCGTCTTGCTAGACCTCGGATAATGATTCGCGTTCTCGCCGGGGCTTACGTAACCATGCTATCAACCGATGATGGAACGAACGGCGTCACACACTGTTACGGATTCTGCTTACGGAGCTGATGCCGGCTTATGTAAAAGCTTTATGCCCGCTATAAATATGTGCGTGTATCGGCATGCTGCTGCACCCGTAGAAAGGACATAAACACCCCGTACGTAAACGAATTAGAATACCCGAGAGACCCGTGCGCGGCGGCCGCCTAGTGTCACGAGTGGAGAAACTGTCAATGCCAACCGGCACAAGTTGATCGTTTCGTAATCGTGACAGATTGACCGCGAGACCCTCGTATAATGCCAATGTCAATGTCGGAGACAGAGTTTGACGATCGAAAATCAAAGTTCATTGTTCAACTTCGAATTTACACAGTTAAGTCGCAAAACGAGTTCAGTCGAATACCAAGTCGTATTTGAATACGTTCAAATCGAATTCACGTTCCAAGTTCAATGGTTGTATACAGGGCGTTTCAAAAATGTTGAACTTGAAATGCGTGATTCCCCGAGGTCATTCGAAGTAACTTTTTCCTTTGCGAAAATATTCTCCGTGGCTTTATTGAGGAGTTATTGGACGAAAAGCACGGACCAATCAGGGCGCGACAAAAGCAGACGCCCAGCGCATTGTACTTAATAAAATGAAAAATCGATGTTTGAATATTTCTTTGCTTTCCTGTACACAATGAAACACGAGTTAAATAACTTATTTATGAGTTTGATGTTGTTAAGAGAGAGATGCATATTGGAGGTCGCAGTACGATTACAGTAAAGTCTCGCTCTAAGCCCAATCCTCGGGTTCGTGCTGCGATATAGATCGTGTAGGACTGCTACAGTGGTTATTCGATATATGTCCACAACACGGGTCTAGCCAGGGACATATATCGGGTACTATAATAAAAGGACAGCGAAGCTCTAGAGGCCTCGGTCGCCCAGGAACAATGCTGGAATCGTAAACGTCCCCTACACGATGCATGTCCAGAACAGGAGTAACACGGGTCTGTCCGAGGCAAATAGTCTTTGAGATTATTATTCTTCTATACTATATTCTATATCTATATACCGTCAATTAAACCACTAAAAAATGCCACAAATAGGTTGATGAATTTAATAATTGGATTATTAGTGCGCGAGCTTCTCGGCCCCTCGCGAGGTATATAGGCGAAGCGACTAAGATCGTGTAGCTCTTTTCGGCTTAGATCGAGACTTTACTGTGCTTTCGAAATAGTTCGTACGACTTTCAATTAACTGTAACAGTACTTCGTCCGTACGCTTGTAGTTAATTATAGCACGGCTTGATTCTAAGCACCAGCTACTAGTGAGTGATTCAACTGCCACTTACTGTGTAATACAAGTTCTACGCCTCTCGGAAAAGATAGTTATCGTGTCGAGAAGATAACGCGGCGGCGAGCAATCTGGCCTTTTAAATTCGTTCTGTTCGAGGAACGAGGAGGAACGCGTGACTAATGTGTAGTTGATACTGAACTAGGTGAAGCGAATGAAAAAATCTCGGATCCAGGAAACTGCAGGAGGCAATCGAGTGATTACTGACCTTCAGAAAAACACCGAGAACCGCGAGGCCATCGGGCGCTTTCGCTGCTTTGGCGAACGTTTTGTACTTGCTGGTGTTCCAATGCACTAGATGCAACTGCAACAGAAGAGGCGAAGAGACATTTAGAGAAAAAAAAAATATCACGAATAATTACTGAAATTTCTACATCTATAAAATATTATTAGGTGTGTGTGCTAAAGTTCTAATCCTTTTTTTTTCAATTTTCTTTCGGGTGGTACCAATCACTGTGCCTATGTGAATTCTACTTATTTTTAAAGCTTATTGCACATTAAAAGAGAGACATTATATTTTTGTCATTGAAATCAGTTGATTTATATATGTTATAAATCTCTTTTTTTTTTAATTAATATAGGCACAATAATTGGTACCCCCACAGTAATTTGGTTCCTTTCCCCACGAGGTATGTTATCAGTCGATTATGAGGTCGATTATTTAGACACATCATAGAAGATCATAATCATTATAATTATAATTAGAAATAAAGATTGTCTGCATTAATTTTAAGAAATGGAAGACGAATAGAAATTTGGTTCTTCTAATGTACATGAGAATTGACCCAGTATCTAAATAACAACAAATTATTTTATATTTCTAAGTTGGTCGTACAGGGTGTCCCAAAAATGTCGGCAAACCTTGAGAGGGATGGTTCCTGAGATCATTCGAACTAACTTTTCCCTTACCGAAAATGTCCGGCCTCGGCTTTGTTAAGGAGTTATTAATGAAAGACACGGACCAATCAGAGCGCGGCAACAGCGGAATCCTTTCGCTATAGCCGCGCTCTGATTGGTCCGTGTTTTCCGTTAACACTTTTATTAATAAATACGTACAACGTTGCAACTATGTAATTTCATATAACATACTTTATAACGAACTATGGAGAGAAAGTACTGTACTATCAAAATTCTCCTGTTGCGTCACCACACGAGACAATGGCCGCTGGTAATAAGCGTAATGAACGTTAATGATTGGAAACTATACTTCAGCGATCTATTCGTCGAAGGCGCGATGCGATCGAGAAAGAAAGAAAGCATATTGTTCCGTGGATTGTTAAGTCGGTCGTCTAACAGGTTGCACAAACAGTCCCGCGTGAAAGATGTTTCGCAAGCTCGTGATTACACTCGTGATTAGAGCACGTCATTGGCAGAACAAACTCGGAATCAACTGACGCACAGCTGGGATATAGCCTCGAAAACTTGGTGTTAACATGGATTTTCTACGGTGATTATTAGACCATTATTATTATCGTGGATTTTTAAGCGAAAAAATCACTTTCTGCATCAATTGCAAGAAACAGAAACAAATAGCCCTGGTAGCACAAAAATATTGGATAAATATCTTTCCAAATATTGGAAAAATATTTTTCAAGTCACTTCTTCATATGAGAAAAATATTGGATCTAAATATTGTGCACATGTACAAGAAATTGCTAAATATTCGGAGAATATAAACTAGATATTTAAAAAATATAAGCTAAATAGTCCAGAGAATATAAACTAGATATTTAAAAAATATAATATAAAGTAAATATTCAAAGGATATAAAACTAGATATTTAAGAAATATAAAGTAAATATTAAAAACATGAGAATCCAATATTTGAAAAATATACATTCAATATTTGAATAACATTCAAGAAAATCTTCAAATTTAAGAAAAAGTTGTAACAAAAATTAGAAACTATTTATATGCATACTTTTCTATGGACTAGGGTAAGGGACCCAATTACTGTGGGGGCATGTACTGTGTAAGTGTCTACGCAACTCCTGTACGTTGCAATTAATACAGACAACTTTCATTTTGCATAAAAATCTAGTAATAATTAACGAGTCGATGGTTCAGGACGTAAAGGCTATTTATCACATTTTCCGTTGACAGTCGCCTCTCATTAATGTAGAATTTCACAATGTGTTTCGCTACATACATACATACATACATACACAAGCTGAGTATTACTTGAGCAATCGCTTCGAAATGCGCGTTCATCACGCGACGGGAAAGAGTTTTTTCTCCAGTTATCTCTGATTTATGCACGAATTCGAAGTGCGTTCCAGGCGCATCGAACAGCGAAAGAAAAACGTGCGTGGAAATCGAATGCAAACTGCGGACGCGGTAGATGCCATAGCAATTATTTCACGTATTCTTTCGACTATTTTTATATTCAGTCGAAGAGTAGAAGATAAACAAGAAGCACAACGCCAACTGGCTTCCACAGTAAAGTCTCGATCTAAGCCGAACGGAGCTACGCGATCTTAGTCGGTTATCCCCTCCACTGGGGGCCATACTAATCCAATTGAAAAACTTCTTTATTTTTCATTATTTTTTCATGGGACTTTCGCCAACTTATTCGTGGCATTTTTCTGATTAAAATGACACCAAACACGATATAATTTGAACTGTATCTAGCCCTAAACGATCTATGTCACGGACCCGAGGATTGGGCTTAGACCAAGTCTTTACTGTACGTATTTTATTTTTTAAAATTCGGTTTCGAAGCTAAAAATTCTGAAAAAATTCATGGATGTACAGTATAATAGCTAAAATATGCCTGATTTTTTTCAGAATTTTCAAGCGAAGGGGATAAGGGGAATTACGGGAAATATGATTTTCTTTGTTACCCCATTGTTACCTCCCCATGTCGACATATAGGGTTGAAAATTGACACAAAGTATTTTCTTTGGATAAGCTATCGATGGATTTCAAATTCAATTTCAAATTCAATAAACGTCTCTTAGAGATGTGCGAGGAGAATAAAAAGGTCCATTCGACGCGAGCGGCATTTCTCTATTTTTATGGTCGGCGAAGTCGGAAAACTTCGGCTGGCTGATTTCCATGTGTTGGAGCTGGTCGGAGAAGTATATTAGAAACGAAGGCCTGTCAGGAATGCTTAACTTAGACTGCGTTGTTCGAAAACGTTCAGAATGCCTAGGCGCATTGTTACATAATTCAATTACAATTTCCATACAAGTGTTCACCTCAATAGGAGCGCCAATTATCATAATCGCTTCCCCCCGTTTTCCGAGTGTTTTGCCTTCTGAATAGTTTCGCACACAGTCACTCCTTGTTTCTCGTTCACTGTTTACTATTTTCGTCTTCGCTTTCAGGATCTTGTTTCGACGCAATTTTTCGCACCGTCTTCTCCGAGAGTCTTCCGATTTTCGTTCCCAATTTGAAAACGTTTTATAACATTTCAGATCATAAACATAATAGCTGGATTGCGGATTTTATGCGTTTATAGAATTATGCGTTTTGTTAAAAACAAGCGAGTGCAATTTCAAACAGTGGAACGATCAAAAGAATTTAATAATATCAACACACTTCTCGTGATTTAATAAAATCACCGAAGAGAGAAATAAATTCCTATTTAGTTGCCACGTCTTGCAATGAATGCAAACCATTTTTATATTGCATTAATATTATATTAAGTTATCTAATAATAACGAAGGATTTCGCAATTGTATATATTTAATTTAAAATAAAACCTCCGAAGAGAGAAATAAATTCTTATCTCGATTCCACGTCTTGCAATGAATGCAAACAATTTTTATTTTGCATTAGGCTGTGCGGTCTAATAATAACGAAGGTTTTCGCAATTGTATACATTTAATTTAAAATAAAACCACCGAAGAGAGAAATAAATTCCTATCTCGTTTCCACGTCTTGCAATGAATGCAAACAACTTTTATTTTGCAATAGGCTCTGCAGTCTTCGCAATTGTATAATATTTAATTTAAAATTCTATAGTCGGTTCTACGAAAGAAGATGCTTCAAGTCACGACAACTTGGTCTGGTTAAACCATTTGTGTTTTGCAAAATTTTATACACTTTGGCCTTTGTCATTTTGTCGCATGTCTGCCGCCAAAGTCTTTCTAGTTGAATATTTACTGCTAAAAAGCGACATTCCAATAAACATGCAATAAATATACTATTTTTCAATTTCATGGGTAAAGAAGAGAAACGAGGGACCTATGGAACAGGGACCCTTGGGTCAGAACAATTTATAATTTTGTTCCGCCTAGAACGAACAATTGTTACGGCACCGCAAACGGTGTAACTGTTGTTTAAATGTTTCTAGGTCGTTTAACGCTGATCGCTTCTATGAATGAAACAGGTGAAACTCGCGTGAAACGCATAAAATTCGCTCGGCATTCACCGTGATGTTATTGTTGCGGCAAATTAGCGATGATTATTATCTCCGGGGGAAAAAAAAGAAGCTAATATATTTTGGCCGTCCAAGAACGAGAGATAAACGACCGAAGCGGAATCGTGGATGCGTTCCGGTAGAAGTGATTCAACTTCTGAAGCGAAGAACGCTCGCTCGGGCAAGGCCGATGGCGGCTCGAGCTCGCGAAGACTATGGTGGATCGTGACGCGGATCATGCTCCGCGAGAGTGAATTATTAACGATCTACGGCGAACCCGCGGTCGACCACGAATGTCAGAGAACCCGGTTAATCGCCTATCCCGCGTTCGTCCTTTTAAAGTCGTTTAAGAGCACGCTCCTCACATTTAAACCGTGCTCGGAACCTCGAGCGCCATTGTTCCACGGCGCACAGTGGGCAATTTGGACGAAATCCGATTCAAAATCAAAGAACTTTCGATAGGAATGAGGTAGAGCGATGAAATTTATTTTAAATTAAAGCTGCAACTTTGTAGAATATGGGAAAAATAGATAGATTGTGGTACGAACGTTTTTTAACCTCGAGAAAATTCGTTAAACGCGCACAAATTCAAGAAAATTTTAGTTTTTCCAATACCACGCGCGGAAAATTCTTTTTTTTAACATGCTATACATCATTTCCCATAGATTTTTTCACGCTGATTTCAAATCTGGTCTCAAAATTTGTCTACGACCTCAGGATTTTGCAAAAAATAGATTTTTGCGACAAAAACTAAAGAAATCATTTTTTCGTTGAAATGATTGGATGGTAATAATCTCCTTATTTTTCCCATATTCTACAAAGTTTCAGCTTTAATTTAAAAAAAATTTCATCGCTCTACCTCATTTCTATCGAAAGTTCTTTGATTGGCGAGAGCAGAACATTTTCCATCTATCTTGGCTCTCGTACAAGGAAAATTGTTTTCCCAGAGACTGTACACGACAGGTGCCTATTAGGGTGGCTCTTATTTACTTTATAAAATTTTTTTAAAATTCTGTTTATGCCCCACTCTCAGGATTATTTCAATTAATAAAAAATTGTTATCTCAACCAAAGCACAGGAATTGTCAGTTCTTACTATACATTATTTCGTTAAATAATTACTAATTAAAACGGCACAAACCTCTCCTGCGAACGCTTGTCCGTCGACAGTGTGTTCCGAACCCCTGGAGTCACTGCACCCCCAATGACAATGGTACTGCTCGAGTTTGTAAACATCATCGATCAGGGGTCCACCGGTTAGAACTGTAAACAAAAGATAATGATCATTTGACTACAACTAGTATCTTTCACATTCGTTGTTCTTATCTTTCATTTTTATTCTGCATACACTTCTTGTTTTTGTTGATGGACAACAATGTCGCCATTTTGAAATGTTAAATATCGAAAAAATATGAAAGCAAAGTCAAGGTGTTGCTGAACAACCACTAAAAAGATATTTTCACTTTATTCAACAATTACCGGAAAAAAATATTGTTTCATTTCAGCAATAATTTTCAGTCAAAATGACTGGTGGATGCTTTCTTCTTTAACGATTAGTGAAATTAAGAAAATGTTTTCACGAGAAAATTTTTAATATATCTCTTCTTTGGAGTACATGTTACCATGAAAATCGTATGAAACCTGAGCAAATTCAATCTTGCTGTTATTATAAAAGGATAAGTCTAAGTCACGTTTAGGGATCGGTAGTTCTAGTGTTAATGATCGATAGTCGTTACCTCGGTACGTTACCAACGCTGACGTGAAATGTACATGACCCGGGGGGGGGGGGGGTGAGGAGGAGGAGGAAGGAATGCCTAATTTACAAATAAGAACAATATCGTGTTCCCGGGAGGGTCGCAGGACGCACGCGGATCGTTTGACTGTCGTTGAATTACAGGATACGCTTGATTAGCCGAATTGCGTGAACGATACTGGGGCCATAACAAGATCATAGCCGGCAAAGGCTGATTCACTGGTATTAACGGTACAAAAGAAAAAGGAACAGGCGGGTGAGGGGAACGAGAGAAAGGGGAGCGTTGATTTATTGGAGCCAAGTCGGAGTCAATGAACATTCCAGACAAAATCCACTGAAATTAGAGTCGCTGCTGTTGATGCGTTAGTCTTAAGATTGGTCTTAACTCGTTAAGTGGGTCACCCCTCGATCAGAAGTTGTGTCTGTGTGATTTTCAGTAAAACTCTATCGCGAGACAAATGTTCCCTTGAAAACTAATAATTGTAAGAAGCAGCCTACCAGCAATTATTCTTTGATACACTGCCCACGATTATGGGATTTTTATCGGCTAGATATTCGCGACATATATCGAGTAAACGCTGTAAATACCACCATCCGAAATACGACGAATGCCTGTACCGGGCCATCGCCCTATATCGGAACAAAACTGACGTGCGAACGATCATTTTGTTAAAAAATTGCCCATTTCCAAAATGTCGTAGCTTCATGAAAAACCGTCGTAGAATATTCGTTCTGGTCTCATTTTAAAGCTTGAACCACCCAATTTCGGAATCCACTGTTCGTCTATCTCAAAAAAATTTTTTAAACTATGCAACGGGTGAGAAAGTGAGCATACTTTTTTGTTACAAAAATTTTGCAAATCAAACGCTCGCACAGACGTTAAAAAACTGTTTAATCAACGAAGGAAATATAGATTTGAAGTTTTTAGTCTCACCCAACAAATGACTCCTCGATGGCCGCCGTCATCGGAACAATGTTCACGGCTCGTTCGACAAGGAAATCATTCGGTCGATCTTATGTTTGTACGAACCGTGCGTATGTTTGTTTACCATGTGTGTGCCTCTTCTGTTTTAAGTGGCGAGGTCTTAGTTGCCGTACAGTGTTTTGTTTACACACAAAGTCGCTGCCAGCTTCGCCGGCTCAGATTGTTCTAAACTCAAACCAAGTCGATCCCAGATGACGGCTGGTGGGAAATAAGTGTGCAGGTGTTTGTCAGGAGCGATTTGTCATCGTTAATAAAAAAGAAAAAAGGAGAATGAGAGAGGGAGAGAGAGAGAAGAAAACGGGCCACGGTATATCGCGAGGCTCGGTTATCGTTCCATCGATTCCCTGAAATTCTGCTCTATTTCTGTCATGTAAACGCTCCGTTCCCGCCACATATGAGCACGCATAATGCGTCACGGCACGGTCGTCCCCGTTTCGAGAGCACACCGCGAAGGTAATAGCCTCCTTTAACCGGCACGAAACCGCTGTCGAAGCGTTCGGCGAAAAACACGCTCGCAGGCCAGAAGCCAGCGAGCCCGTCTGAGCTCACAATCAGCTCGGCCCGGCCCGGCCCGACCCGACCCGACCTGTCCCGCCGCGCCGCGCCGCCACCGATTACGCGATCATCGGCTCTCATTGGGCTTTCCGGTACTTACTACGACCCTAATGGAAGGGTCGTGTTCAACGAAATTGATCAAATATTGAATCTCCACGCAACGAAGGCCCGCTAATACCCAGGAGCTCGAAACGAAAGTGTTCGTTTCGGATTTGCGTCTACCCTTTAGAAATGATCCGGAGTGCAGTAGAACCTCGCTCGTTCCACCGGTCCGGACCGAAAGTGCGGACAAGAATCGAGGTCATGCTGTTCTCCCCAATTTCCCATTCAGTATTTCCCGCAGACCTGGCCACTTTTCAAACGCGTAATTTTATTTTATAATTATCTCGGACAAATTTTATCCGAGATTTTATGTTATTCGAAATTATATCGAACGACTTCTATCGACGACTACATCAAAACCTTACTTGGAGCAGAATTTGGACCCTATTTGCTACGAATTTATCGCCGAAACTTGTCGACAAATTTCGAGTCTTCGAGTGCAAAGTTTCCAGGCGCAGTTCCATGCCAAATCCATGCCAAACCTTGCATTCGCAAAGAGGGCAGGTCGGTCGCTCTAAGACCTTGCCCTGAGAGTAAATATCGGGCAAAATCGGAGTGAAGCTCGCTGTAGTTAGAAAAATGGAATTTTGTTTACACTTTTAAATCATAAAATTCTAAGTGTCACATATATTCAATAACTTAATTCCGTTTTCCCTCCTACAGCAAGATTTACTCCGATATTTCCTCTTAGAGCAAGGTTATGTCCGCTCTCAGCGCGACCGAGCTGCCCTCTTCACTAGGGCAAGGTTTGGCACGGATTTGGCACGGATTTGGCAAGGAATTACGCCTGCAAAGTACCGAGCCTAATGCGGAGACAGACGGGTCGGAATTCGTCGACATGTTCTGGTGGCAAATTCGCAGCAAATTGCTGGCTGGTTTTGTTTCGAAGCGCGATACTCTCTACGGCAGAAATGAGATGTCGGTATTTGTTTTGTTCTTGAAACGAGCAGATCAATTACATTCCGGCGCGCCGCGCCGGGGCACAAAGACCCCGCTCGACGCGGATATTATTTCGCGCGATCGTTGCGCGGAGGAGGGTGGAGAAAGAGCGTGGTTTCGGGGTTAAGAAACGCGTCGTGTCGTGCGGCTCGTTCGTGCATTTAAATGCGAGACTAAGAACTCGTTCGTTACCTCAAAGTCCGAGGCGAATACCCAGGGAAGAACGATTGCGATCGGCAGCATTGAATTGCAGATCGGCCGCGAATGCAAATATGTCTCCCCGGGTCGTTCGAGAGATTTCGTGGGAAGAGAGGGCCGCCTTTCGACGAGAAATCGTTTCGGATTATCGATCCTTTTCCGCGGATCGATCCGACGGGACGGGACAACAGTCTCGATCCGTGCTCTCGGAATTTATTTTCGGCGAAAACGCGTGGAAAATTTGTTAAGAAGCTCGCTTCATATCGTAAACTATGCTATACTTTAGAACTTTAGTATTAACAAATTGTGGTATACTTTAGTACTAATGCACATGACAATTAACCTAGTATCTAAATAACAACAAATTATTTTGCATCTCTAAGTTGGTTCATATACAATAAGAGAAAAAATTTGCAAAAGGTAATTTTCAAATGGCTCTACCTGTAAAATTTCCTTTTTTTAAATCATGTAACTTTTCTTATGAACGACATTAACTACGTGATTCTTTTGTAGGATTCACTAATTGGACACCACGATGTTTTAGTTCTTTCTGATAATTTAACAAAAAAGGTGAAAAAATGTATTCTGGTATTAAATGAAGAATCAGCAAATGGGAACAAAATTTTGAAAGATATCCTGTTCTTATAAAACTTAATATATACAGGGTGTCCCAAAAATGTACTTCCTCGAGTGGGGTGATTCCTGAGGTCATTCGAAGTAACTCTTTCCTTTCCGAAATTGTTCCATGCGGTTTTGTTAAGGAGTTATTACGGAAAAAACCACGGACCAATCAGAGCGCGACTGCAGCTGACGGATTTCGGCTCGGCCAATGTCAATGATTTTTTATGGATCCTCTTTCCGCGTTTCATAATATCCTGATCGGAAGACGTAATCTAATCTGTATTGGCACAACGACGATACCAATATTCAAAGATCTATTTTTCTTCCGGACATTTGAGCCATCATGGACGTAGTAAAAAAATCCTACTATTCATTTCAAGGACACCGATATCCAATTTCGTAGGATGACGAAAAATCTGATACGCTTATAGAGCGTGAATATCAGCAAAAAATGATAGGGCACAAGGTTTGAAAGAGTTCGATATAAAATTGAAAGAAAATTCATTTTCTGCATAGTTACACGGAAGATCGATGTCCAGTTGCAGGACTTAAATGTTTATAACAGAAACGAGCCAGTGCGGTTTATACCACTTTCAATTTATGAAGATTAGTTTCTTGCAATGAAAGTACGCAATGTTTATTTTGCATACAGATCCGCGTTCTATTGATCGCATTAGAATTGACTCGATAGATCGAGAAGTCATTTAGCTCGTCATGTACGTTATAGAGGGTGTCCAAAAAATTTTTTAATACCAGGAGGTTGTTCCTGGGGTCATTTGAAGTAACTTTTTCCTTTGCGAAAATGTTCTCCGCGGCTTCGTTACGGAGTTATTAACGAAAAACACGGACCAATCACAGCGCACGGATTCCGGCTCGGCCAATCCCAGCGTCGCGCGTCGGAATTCCTCCGCTGTAGCCGCGCTCTGATTGGCCCGTGTTTTTCGTTAATAACTCCTAAACAAAGCCGCGGAGAACGTTTTCGTAAAGGAAAAAGTTACTTCAAATGACCCCGTTAACCTCTCTTTTCAACGAAAAGAACCAGATTTTTTTGATCTGGTAAATTGTCTAGAATTGACTGAATGGGAATACATGACGTGTGAGTGATCAATTACGTGTGTATATTTTGCAGGTTGTACCGATCGTTAACAACGAGAGAAGATACTGTCTGCGAAAATCGTCCGGGCTTGATCTCGAACCGTTCAAAGTGGATTTTAGTATTAACCGCGAGCCGAAGCTAATTGGTTGCACGAGTGGGTCACGAAACGTTGCTCTAATCGTCCATTTCCGACATCGTTAGGAGGTGGTTCACCTAAATAGAAGAGCTGAAAATCCGACAAGCCGGTATTTCGTCTTGCGAGACATCAAAGTGAATCCCCATAAGCCGGTCAAATTTTACCCCCTTCGCCACGACGTGTATCAGCGATATCTGTGATCTGGAATTAGAGTGACGAGTAGCCTAAGGAGAACTGTATGACAAGAAATAATCTTTAGTAAATATTTACTTCTATTTCAGCACTAGGGTGTCCGGGACCCATCGATCAAAGTGACGGGTTCTAATATTGGTTAAACTTTAGCTTGGCAAACCAGAAATGTTCAACTTCTTTTTATGTAATCTTGTAGATCTTGACGAGAAAATTCCAAAAGTCTAACTTTTAATGTGAGGAACTCACTGGTTCAAAAGTTATGCGTGTTTAAAGTTGAGAGTTTTTTGATTTACGTTTTTCCAGATTGTAAATATGCATCCACGAGGACAAATAGGGTGTTTGTTGAGGTTATTCGACAAATTTATTTGTTTGTGCATCATGTGGTACAGGGTGCCTTCTAAAAATGACAAATTTATTTAGACTTTCTTATTGTACTATGTGCTCTACGAATGACATTTATTAAATCATTTCTGATGCATCTTTATAATTTCGATAATTGTAAAAGAAATAGTCTAGAACTGGTCATTTGTCTTATTAACTGTTAATAATACGAACTAGAAGGAAGAACTATTTTGTTAAGATGGCATTGTTATAATTTGTAACTTATAAAGATGAAAATACCAGTAGTCGAGATGTCTACGTTTCGATCAACGGATTGCAATTGCTAATTGCAAGCTTCTGGACATTTGTAAAAATTGAGGCCGGTCAGCCCGGAGTATAGTCTCTGGCCTTTGAAGAAGCATATCTGGAGAATTGAACTGGAATAAATTGGAGCTGAACCGGACTGGAATGAACTGGAGCTAAGAGGAAAAACAATTAATGCTTTGGCCGTGCACAGTTTCAAAGAAATCAATCGTGACTCCACGGTTTCCGTACAGGACGCTCAGAAAATTGACGTTAAGAACAATTGTCACGCAGAAACACCTGCGAACTATCAAAACAAAAAAAAAACCGATGGCATTGTAAAAGCTGCTCGGCCGGGCTTTGTTGCACGAAGTATTTTTATCTGCATTTGACCCCTCCAGAAGGAATATATGAAATTTTGGAACCCGTAATTTTGACGTGTCTAGTAGTTCTACTGTTAATAAAAGTCTTACGACCGCGAGTGGGTCAAACGTCGGCCGTGCCATAAAACGCCTATGCCATTTGCAGCGGTCGTTGACAGTAACCTGTATTATTATACCTGTGGCAATAATTTTTAATCGTTCCGAATCAAACAATTAACAATCCATTAACAATTCTCACCGTTAGCGCCACCGGTTTGCCGAAAAATTCAAATTACAATAACTTTCTCTTCAAATGTAAACATTTGGAGGACATAAATATGCGAGAATATTTCCAAACTGATTACAGAAGGTCAAATTACTAGACGCGATCCATTTTCCAAAATTCTACATCAGCGAGACATTATTGTAACATCTGTAACGATGAATACATGGAAAAACTCACAGGAAGCGTTATTTTTTAAGCTGTCGTACCAACCTAATGTATGTTAGACCTTATGCTAACCCAAATGTACAGCTTTATCACTCCCAATGGAGACTTACGTTCTCAAATAAAACAAACTAAAAAAATAAAATTAACATATTTAAAATCCGCTTGCGCAGCTGGATTCCCCAATAAAAGACGCACAATTTTGCCATATGTTGGCTGAAGTATGCAGTGTAATAGTATTTTTGTCCCCACTACCGAGCCCGCCTATTTTTCTAAAAAAACCAGTGAAATACGATATACGTCCACAACATATGTGTTTATTCGATACTTGTCCACAACACGGGGCTACCCAGAGACATACATCGGCTAGGGGAGTGTAAACACACATGTCTACTCGCTATATGTCCATATGTCGATATCGTAGATATCGCGAATATCAATTTTGAACAGATCAGATTGAAATGAAATAATTCACGAGTTAATTCACGAAATAACGAGTTAGCTTAGTGGCACAGTAATTGGGACAGATGGCCTGTGTCGGGACATTACTGTGCTTGTTATTAGCTAGGAGAGGAAATCGTCGAGATTCCACGTGCAGCGGAAAATTGAGCGGGCGATGGAAGTCTGGAAAATGATCGTGAACTTACAAGTGCCCTCGCCGGCGGTATCCACGCGCCAGCAATAACCTGGATTAACGAGCTTCCGGGAAGCGGTGGCCGGATACTTCCATCGCAAGGGTTTGTTGATCAGTGCCTCGTGGTCGGACTCGACCCGATCGGTTTCGATGTTGACCGGACTCTGTCGCGAGCCGGCAGCCATTGGGAACTTTGTCACCCACGTGCTCGGTCCTGCAACAAACGGAAACAACCGATTTAATTAAATTAACAGGCCCTTAATTCGCTCGTTAACGCCTAGTTAAATGCCGTGCGAGAATCTCTATCCCATTCTTTTTCTTTTTGAAATAGTCGAGACACCGTTCAGGGCCAGAACGCGAGAGTATGTCACTCGAGAACAACGTCAAGCCGAACGCAGGTACCCTCATCCGCAATACGTCGAAAGCCGGGCCGTGTTTATCGTCTTAGATCGAAGGAGAAGTGTATCTCGCCGGGTGTAATCGTTGAATGAAATTACTTAATCTGTGCTCGCGAGGAGAATTGCGTAAGCATATATACACACTTGCTAATTCCACGTTATCCGTATTTTTTACACGTATCGCGTATCGCAATCGCCGCGTCTCGATTGCCCTCGTAATCTTTTTACTGCATAGCTATCCGGATGGTGGCCTTATCACAAAATCCTTATCAATTCTCGCGCGGCCAGACTCGCGGAGAACCCGTAACTATTTTGGGTCGTCTGTGTGAACAAACTTGAATCCAAGATTTCGGTTTACACGATTGCTCAACAGACTCGTCGGTGGAATTCAATTCGCGACGGAAGAATGGAGAAAAGACCGTAAGACTCGAGAGACGCTTCACACGCTTCCGTTCGTAACGCGCGCGACGTTTATCGTGAACAATATCGGAATCGCGTGTCGCAACGAACAAAACTTCGTACACCTACACGACCGCACGTGACTCGCGCACGTGATAACAAAAACGACTTAAGTCGGCCGATTGATTAACCCGATTATCGGAATCAATACTGTTCCTACACTCGAAAATGAATAGCAAACAAGTCAATATGTACCGAGTTACAATTGGTGTGTGTTCCAAAATCTACTCGATACATGTCCACGACACGGGTCTACCCAGTGACAAGTATCGGCTAGAAGATACTAAGCTTTGATACACTGAACGGGGTATAGCCCGCGGCAAGTGGGGATAGTTCTGGGACTTGTATCGGCTAGACATTTGCGACATATATCGAGTAAAGACTGCACATGGTCCCATTAAAAGAAAACCATTAACATAGAATCCCGTTCCCCTCGAAATAGTAGAATTTTAGTGCGAAACATTAATAAATAATTTCACCCCGCATGAAATGGCATGAGTCTATCACTATAAGTGTACTAATGGTAAAGCTAATGGTCCCATTAAAAAAAACCATTAACATAGAATCCCGTTCCCCTCGAAATAGTAGAATTTTAGTGCGAAACATTAATAAATGATTTCACCCCGCATGAAATGGCATGAGTCTATCACTATAAGTGTACTAATGGTAAAGCTAATTTCCTTCGATTCCGACTATACTACTTACTCGTTTTGTGTGTCATCGTGTTCGATTATCAAATCGAACGATATCTCGTCTGGGTCAATAAGCTTTTAGCGTACGACGATCGATGCGTTTGATAATGATAAGTATGATTAATCCGCGGACCGATAACGACGAATTAACCAGGGGTACACTTCCGAAACATTGTCGATGTCCTTCGATCGTGATCTCCGTCGGCGATGGATGAAAACCGGGCGCGATCAAACATTCATTATCGCGATACGGCGATCTTTTTGGCAGTTCGGCGCGTGGATCATGTCCTCTCGAGAGCCCGCTGGGAGAATACGCGATTACCCGTGGTGGGCACGCGTGACCGATGAATTTATCGCGAGATCGTCGCGTTTCCATTAGTTTTAATGGTCTAACCCCATTTTCTAACGATGTTCCAGGAAATCGACGGCAATCGACGTCGAATCCGTAAGATGCTATCGCGCGCCGGTGAAACATCATTTGACAAATCGTACGGCGGGCCCGAGTCGCAAAAAGCTGGACGAAATTTGTGTGTCTCCGTTAATTAGGGTGAACGTACCGGTGAGCGATCAGTTTGAAGATCATGCTTCAATTATTTGTCACTAGACGACAGCGGATTTTATGCATTTATAACAAAAATTTAATACGTGCAATTTAAGAGAGTAAAAAACATTAGAATAATTTGATTATATTATTTCCAACCTGTAAAACAGACTAAGAAAGAAAATAAATTACTATTTCGCTCCAGTTAGTTGCAATTCAGCTAGGAATTTTTTATTTTGCGGAAAAATCCATTTGTCTATTTATTATCCGTCGCCTTTTGGTATAGCTAAACGAATAACGATTGTTAGGCTTACCGTGCAACAATTTTTCTCGTGTACAGTTGTTATTGCACTTCTAATGTCAATTAGGAACTAATAAAATGTTGCAATTTTTATCAAATGCGTTCGAAATCTCGTAGCTGTACAGTCTTCGTTCTTTATAATTTTAGACTTCGGGAACACGTTTTTGAGATGTACCTTCGGTTTATGTAAAAAAAAATGATTCAATTTGTTTATTCATTTTTGTGTTACAATCCCCCGTTAATTCCACATACTTTATAGAAGCGGCCAGCTGTGCAGCGCGCGTCGAACGAATCGAGTTCACGTCACACGTTATCATAAACGAGTTGCGTTAGATCACTTTAAACTCGACACGCTCCGGTGCGTTTTGTTCGAACGTCGCGAAAGAGTTGTAACGCTCGCGGTGTTATGCGAGGATGTCTAAATCGTGGGAAAAAAATGTTCACCGGCCTCTTCTCTTTCCGGTCCTGTAGCCAGAAGACCGTTTCGAATTTCAAACGTGGTTTATATGCCAGTGTTTGGTATTGCGCCAAATCATGCTGGATAATTTGAAATAATACTCGGAGATATCTACAGTTCGTTATCAGCCCGTTTCGAAATTGTTTTGAAGATATGTAAATCTAGTTCAAATTATCACCGTTTGTTGACATCTTGCAAGTTAAAGCCGGCAAGTTGCTAGACAAACAAGATACAAAATCAGCATAACGTCTCGACACATTTTATTTCAGGCCTGGAACGGGGATGATTCCACAGACAGAATTATTCAGAAAAGACTTTGTTTTCGAGAAAATTAGCCCTCCGGTTGTAGAATTGCGTAACTTCAACAGTTGTACTTTTCATTTCTTGCAATTTTCTCTAGTATGCCAACATTGAGCCAACATTGAGCCAACATTGAGCCAACATTGTGCCAACATTGAGCCAACATTGTGCCAACAAAGTATTACTCTCAAGAATAGTAATATTACTTCTTTCCGCGCAGTCAATTTTCTCTACTATGCCAACATTGTGCCAACATTGAGGCAACATTGTGCCAACATTGTGCCAACAAAGTATTACTCTCAAGAATAGTAATATTACTTCTTTCCACGCCGTCAATTTTCTCTACTATGCCAACATTGTGCCAACATTGAGGCAACATTGAGGCAACATTGTGCCAACATTGTGCCAACAAAGTATTACTCTCAAGAATAGTAATATTACTTCTTTCCGCGCCGTCAATTTTCTCTACTATGCCAACATTGTGCCAACAAAGTCTTACTCTCAAGAATAGTAATATTACTTCTTTCCACGCCGTCAATTTTCTCTACTATGCCAACATTGAGCCAACATTGAGCCAACATTGAGCCAACATTGAGCCAACATTGAGCCAACATTGTGCCAACATTGTACCAACATTGTGCCATCATTTTGCCAACATTGTGCCAACAAAGTATTACTCTCAAGAATAGTAATATTACTTCTTTCCGCGCCGTCAATTTTCTCTACTATGCCAACATTGTGCCAACATTGAGGCAACATTGTGCCAACATTGTGCCAACATTGAGCCAACAAAGTATTACTCTCAAGAATAGTAATATTACTTCTTTCCACGCCGTCAATTTTCTCTACTATGCCAACATTGTGCCAACATTGAGCCAACATTGAGCCAACATTGAGCCCACATTGAGCCAACATTGTGCCAACATTGAGCCAACATTGTGCCAACATTGTGCCAACAAAGTATTACTCTCAAGAATAGTAATATTGCTCCTTTCCACGCCGTCAATTTTCTCTACTATGCCAACATTGTGCCAACATTGTGCCAACATTGAGCCAACATTGAGCCAACATTGAGCCAACATTGAGCCAACATTGAGCCAACATTGTGCCAAGATTGTGCCAACATTGTGCCAACAAAGTATTACTCTGAAGAATAGTAATATTACTTCTTTCCGCGCCGTTTAGAAGTTGAAGGTCCCGCTTTTCCTCGATTGAACAATCAGTTTTTCCGTGGTGTCTCGTTGGTTTCTTTTTCGAAACGAGATCGTAGGATAACTGATGATCCGTGGAAACTATGAAAAAGCTAGTGTTTACTCGATGGGAAACGTGCTCGCGTTATCTGCGCGCGCCCACAGACGAGAGAAATACAGCTGTCCCGTGCAGACGACGCGACGTTCCTTTATCGGGGCAACGGGCCGCTCCGAGGCGTTTCGAGAGCCGCGGGCGTGGATCACGGCTCACGAGCTCAGAGCTCTCGCATGCTCACAGCTGCGAGCGACCAGCAGCAGCACGTGATACGGTGACATAATCGCGCGACGCAACCGCGATTATGCGCGCCGCGCGACTTACGATCGTCGCACGCCATTAATTTACGAAGTGTCTCACGGGTCTATTCGATCGACCCTGACGCGTTCGAGTGCACCGGAATCGTTTTATACACCTTCAGGGACTCTCGCGACCGTCCGATTTTTCCCCGGGAAGTTGTATCACGGACGATGATGCCGGGATCCGCGATCATCCTTTTCCGCCAGACGAGGATATTAGCTGCATTAATGTTAAATTGACAGGAACAAAAATTCCGTCGGTGGCTGCGTAACCGTTCAAAAGTGCGATCACGCGAGGTGACGGAAAGTATCCGACCTTGAAGTGCAACGAGAAGTATCGTTGGTTAACATGTTACGTACATACAGTGGTTACTCTATATATGTCCGAAATATCTAGCCGATAAAAGTCCCAGAACTATCTCCATTGCCCTGGGAGATACACCGAGAGGAGTTCCAAGGTTCGAGTGACCTTGGTCGCCGAGGAGTGTAACATAATACCGGTCGCGTAGAAGACCGCTAACTCATAGCAAAACTATTAGCCCGTTCCAAATCGGGGATTCCCCCTAATTTTAATTTTTCCCCCACTCCTTATGTTGATCTTCCGTTCAAAACTATCGTGCTACCTCGACAGAATGCGACCGCGCTTCCCAAAAACCTAAACCGGATGTAACCAAAATTCGTTCGAAATGTCTATACAAACTTTAGTTAGGTTAAGTATTTTCTTGGAGTTGCAAAAGATCACGGAGGGTTAGGTTACTATAGCTATTTGAAAAGAATCTTGGTTAGATATAGGTTAGGTCTGGATAGGATCACCCCTGCCCTAAACAGCAAATTTGGTCATTGGGAAAAGGTAGAGTTTGCTATAGTCATCCCAACAGTTCTCTGTAAATATCTCGCGAACCAAGGACCTCAATAACATGTTTCAAGGTAATTAAAATCGCTAGGTTAGGTCGTGATATAGGTGAGAAAACGGACTGTGTGCAGTAACAACAGTTATTTGCAAATATCTCGGAAACGAAGGTCGTCCGGCGGTAACATGTACAGGAAAAAAATTGTTCAGATTGACGACCTCAATAACATATTTCAAGGTCATTAAAATCGCTTGGTTAGGTCGTGTTCTAGGTTAAACAACAAACTCTGCACAGTAGCAACAAATTTTTGCAAATATCTCGGAAACGAAGGTCGTCCGGCGGTAACACGTGTAGGACAAAGTTGTTCAGACTCATGACCTGAACAGCATACTTCAAGGTCATTGTAAATAATTACCGCAAAAAGCCCTATTACGTATAAAAGTTTGATTACGTTAAAGGTCAATCAAGAACTAGTTCCGCGACGGTGGAACATAATTGAGGAAGTTTCCATGAAAATGTACACAAATTCTCTGTGAATTTCGAAATTTCGCCTGATCGTCTAACGTTACTGTCGGATCGCTCGACGGTGTGGCGTGCCCGAGATATTTTGAAGGAACGAAAACACGTACACAGGATGAGGTAGATCTTTATCGGGCGTGCTTTTAAGGGGCACGCGCGTCATGGAAAGAAAAGAGCACGAGAGCAGCCACGGCGCTAGCTCCTATTGACCGCGATCACAGAGCTCGGCCGCGTTCTAAGGAGAAAAATACCGTCTCGAGGCCGTCGAGATCTGTTTGAAGGTTCGTTCAACCTTGCCCAACGAGTCACGAGAAAACCCGAGTCACAACAACAAGCGATCGGGGATCCGTGGGCAATTTCTCTGCGGGGCCTTCGGCTTCTTTTTTTCTCGTGACCTTACCCAGGTGTGTAACAATTATTCTTCCCCTACACATCATTCCCCGCAACCTCAGCTTCGGAATTTGTCGCCGCACAATGAGCACATTCGTAACGAAATCTCATAAACCTGGGGGACCCTTGCCGATAACTAGACACTCCGGATCGATCATTATACAAAATAAAAATGTTGTGTATCAGTTGCGAGAAGCTAAAGTTTATATTTTTCACCGATAATTTTAATCTAGTGAGAAAATAATGTATTAACCCATTGCACTCGAGTGGTGACTCTGAAAAGCACCACTAGAAATTGTTGTGGCAAGAAATGACAAAAAATATTACAAAATATCTGTTACATTACAAAATTTGAATTTAATAGATAACGAAACATTTAAATATTATGTATAGAAATCGGATCAGTTTCGTACGAATAAAATGAAAATATTATAAGACGGAAGAAAAATTTAGTTTTAGATTGAAAGTAGCGCCGAGTGCAAAGGGTTAATACTCTTCAGCTGCGGAGCATATGCATGAAATAAAGGTGACCTTCATGTGTCCTCCACTGGTACACTTTCAAACTAACGGCACTGGATCGCGCGTCCCCCTCCGAGACAGTTTAATATGAAACATTTTATCAAATGACTAATAGTTCTCGGGACAATCTCATTTATCGATTAAAACGGTACGAAAAAGTTAATGAACAATAAACGGAAAAATCTGAAATAGAAGATACATCGAGTCGAAGGTAAACGAGAAGTCGAGATGCAATCAAGCTAATGAAAATTAAATGGGAGGAAAAAAACACGGTCGAGGAAAATTGATTTACAATGACAGGAAATCAAACCGAGGGACAGATCAATCAAGGAATCCCGGGTTGAGGAAAACCGATTCAACGAATCCGCGACGCGGGGAAAAGATGGCGGAAAATTTGCCGAGCGAAAAATGTCGAACTGTAAAGCGGAGATTACGTTCGTCTGTATTTCTGTGTTCCATGAAATTCTTAAGTGATCGCGAACATAGACGTCACGCGTTCTAAAATCGTGCGATCGTCAATCAGTGCGAGAGCGCAACTCGCTGTCTGCTCGCCTGTAAAAATAACACTTTTCGTTCCAAGAAGCACAACGGCGAAACCAACGGAATGTTTAATTGCATTAACAGCTTCGGCTGGATTCACACGTCACGTTCCGCCGTCGCTATTATTCCGTGCGCGGTCTTCGAGACGGATGTAACGTCCCGAAGAGTAAGCAATTGCCGCGCCTTTCGGAGACCGGATGAGACTTACTATATCCCCCGCCCCGCCTTAGTTCTCTATTCGGCTATGAATCATGAGAAGATTACAAACGAACCATCCTTTTCATTTCGAACATTAACGCCGGAACGACCGAACCCGTAAACATTCAATCCTGTTACTACTACAAAGAAATACACGCCCACACGCGTTTAGGGTTGCAGATGGCGAGGATAAACATTGAGCCAAATTTTTTTGTAAAAATTACTGAACTCAATGTCACGACGAATACAACACGAAGCTACGAATAACAAAAATACCCCACCGAATGTTAACCAGTTAACTGTGTTTGACGAGTACACTCGTCACGAAAAAACGGCAATATTTTGTGTAAATGACGAGTATACTCGTCAAACACAGCTATAATTCAAACAGCGGTTTGCGACGCAACTTAGGTACACATTTTTCAAAGAGGTCGCAACAGCTAACTGGTTAAAATTGACTTTTTCAATTTTGTTATCCGATTATTCCATACTTATTTATTTATTATTGCGTTAAACCAAGGCATTTATTTAGAAAGTACAGTTTATGTTACATAAGTGTATTGCATATTTTAAATGCGAGGTCAATTTCGGTCAAATATTTGTTTCCATTCAATTTTCCTAATAAAAAATAATTTCCGTTTCGTTAGTCTCTGTGCAAATGATGAAAATATAGCTACGAGTCGATAATTAAATTTTTGTGAAAATTCTTATCCCGTTGCTCGGTTAAAGTGTCCGTCTACAATTTTTATTTTGAGCGACTGCAAACGGACAGCCGCGCAGACAATGAGACGTCTCATTACGCGGTTCACTTCCGGTGATCCGAGGTTTAATTTCTGATCAGCTTTTGTCAACGATACCCCTACGGATATAACATGTTGATTGCCGCAGAAGTTGGTTTCGCGGGCCGGTTTTTGAATTATTGGACGTATCAATTTTCTTCCCTGTTGCGGTCGAGTTATTTCGATGGAAGGTTATAGACTCGCGTCGAGCAGGCCTGAAACTAAGTATTGTATATCGAGATCGCGCACAGCACGGAAACCACTCAAAATCGATATAGAACCACGACAAACAAAGCCCGTATCTATAACGCGTGAACCTCTTTCTGTCAATAGTAACCATTAATCTTTTAACGATCCGATTCTGTTAAGCTTGTGAGGAGGGGAGGGGGGATCCGTGCAGTCTACCGTTTTAATATTAATTGCACGATGTCCCATCCACTTTGAAGAAACTGTTAAATAGATCGAAGCCTATACTCATACCAATAATCATTTTATCTCATTATTGTACCAGTGGCGCCAGATGAGGGGAGGGAGCGCGAATCGAGGGGAAAAAGTTACCCCCTCCCTTCCAATATCGAAGCGTGGAGATTAGCGCGGTAGAAGGGGAAGTTAGAGTGGGGATGAAAGTCTCAACACTAGGTTTACCGAGCATTAAAAGCGAGTATTTTACATTACTTTATAAAAATAAGAAGAATATGTCTATCCAAGTTTTCAGCCATTTTCTAGATAATCGTAAATTAAAAATATCAGGACCCGTCATTTTGACGGGTCCCGTAAACCTAGTGTTAATCTTGTACTAGATGCCCGGCATTATTAGAAGGCAAAGTTCAAGAAATTATTTATGACATTAAAAAGACGTAAGTTTTAAAGATAAATTTAACTCACATTTTCCGTCGCGATTTGAGAAAGAAGTTAGAGATGCCCTCGAACGTGAACACAAACATACATAAAGTACTTTGTAATATTAATTTTTTACGATCATGTCCACGTGGCACCAACAGACAAATTATGCGAAGACAGTCTACGATTTTCCATATGTTTCTTTGTATCTGTAACATTCTGTATACGTTACACGCCATCGTCGCAGTAGATGTTTTTTTTCAGATTTTGATCGATAAATTATACAATTAACAATTTAACTATGCGAATTGAAATCTTATTCAACTCGATTCTCGGATCAGTATTTCTCAAATATCGCTAACCCAGATCTCGCTGTAGTCGATGATATTGGACAGATATCTGCGAGTTGACATAAGTTAGCACCGTGACTACTTTCAAGAGGAATAAAAAAAAACAAACAAGTATAGATATGCAAATGATTTACGTAATTGCCGTGGTTCAGCGTCAGCGATGTATAATAAGAGACAGTCGGCGCATAACGCGTAATGCAAAAGATGAACTTGTCGACCGTAACCCCCTCCCCCCTTATGAGTTCAGGTGAATTTAGTACGCCAAAGAAAACGCATTATAAATAGGTATTTCAGAATGTAATTCCAACTTAATAATATTTAAAGTAATATTAGTGATATTTAAACTTAGTAATATTTAAACTTAGTAATATTACTGAGTAATATTTAAACTTAGTAATATTACTGAGTAATATTTAAACTTAGTAATATTACTGAGTAATATTTAAACTTAGTAATATTACTGAGTAATATTTAAACTTAGTAATATTACTGAGTAATATTTAAACTTAGTAATATTACTGAGTAATATTTAAACTTAGTAATATTACCGAGTAATATTTCAATATTACAAATATTTAATTTAATCTAAATAAATAAGTGCCAAAAATCATTAACTAAAAGTCCCCCACCCAAGGGGGTCGTGACCCACAGGTTGGGAAGCACTGGTCTAGCCGAACCATAAGCTTCTGTCTGTGTGCGTTTTAACTGAGATTCAACTTTCTTCGGTGCACAAGGTGTTAGCTAAACGTTGTTATGTAAAATGTATACATCAACATGAAGTAAGACTAAGGAAGCGGCGAAAGATGATAGCGGGAAAACGACCGCTCAGAAATTTCCACTCGCCGCGAGAGATTCCTTGCAAATTGCTCAGCTCGCTTCCCACGAAATTCCCGCCAATCAGCCGCTTGTTCATTGTTCCGCCATTTTCGATCTTCGAAACGCTGGGAACACGGCGACGGATTTTTCAAGGCGATCCGCAAATCTGGGACGGATTCGAAGATTGCGTCAAGCTTTAGTCGAAAGCTTCGGGCAAACAGGGGCGCCTAATTCGAGGAAAGTTTAAGCTAGAGTTTTGTGCAGATTTAGGTCAACAGTACGGGCCAAGTTTGAGTCATATTTAGAGCAAGTTGGAGCACTTTGGAGCAGCGTTTGTGGAAAGTTTGAATCAAGTTCGGGTCGCCGAGTTGTCGCCCGATCGGCGTTAAAATACAAGCTGGATCGGCCTTTTTGTTCAGCAGGTGGAGTTGCGTAATCGAACGAGAACGTTGACCTCGATCATTCTGCGCCGAGCGAAATTCCAGTTTGACCCGAATCTTGGTTACACGTGACGGGGAAAACAACGAGAAGAATACGACCTCGTGTGGATTCGGTCAGATCGGCGCAAGATCGCTACAAAAAAAAAAATACTGATACGATCGGACATCTCTTCTTCTTCTTCTTCTTCTTCTTCTTCTTCCTCGGCCAGCGTATAAAGCAACACGTGTCCGCAATCAGACCGCGCCCACGAAGAAGCTACCTACTTTTCCGCGGAACGGGCCAAGCACTGTGCCACTGCAATCAATTGTTATCTGCGATTCAATTATTTCCGTTCTGTTGTACAAGGTGTGCCAAAAATATTGTACTTCCTTGAAAGGGATACAATGATTTCTCTATATACGTCGCCAAGGCCTGGACGATAAACGTCGCGGAATTATCCCCACTACCGCGGGCTATACCCCGTGAGTTGAGTGTTGTTGACATGTATCGAGAATTCACTGAAATTCCTGAGAACTAACTTTCTCCTCTGCGAAAATGTCCCCCGCGGCTTAATTAAGGAGTAATTAACGAAAATCGCGGATCAATTAGAGCACGATCTGACCGCAGCTTTGAAATTCGAGAACGAAAACCGCGATTAGCTTTGCGGTTCAACCTGATAGGTATAATGGCGAAAATTTGAAGCGACATGAACGGCATGGAGGCGTACGGCGACCCACGTGTCACGGAACGTGTTAATAATAGAGGATTTCTGAACGGAAAACAATGGTTCCACCCAAGATTTCGTTTCTTGATTATTATTTAAAATATCATGCTCGCCGGGCGTCCTTGTCTAATGTATTGTTTTATTTATTAGGACCTTGAATAAGTTCTCGCTGTTTCTTTTACAAAATAAAAGCTTTTACCCAATGTCCTTGCTTCTGGATCATTCCTAAAACTTTTAAACATTATGAAACAGTTGACTCATCTACTTGTAATGTTTTTCCAAGTTCTGCTAGCGTCTGACATCGGTCTTGATCGCGAGTAATTCCTCGAACTTTTCGTCTTCAAATTTTTTCGGTGCGCCAAAACGTTCTTTATCCTCAAGTTCAAAATCATTATTTTTGAAGCGTCGAAACCAGTCTCTGCATGTCGTATCCGACAAAGCATCGTCACCATAAGTCTCAACAAGAATTCTATGTGCTTCAGCTGCAGATTTCTTTTGAATAAAGTAGTGCAATAAAATTCCCCGCAAATACACTTTATTTGGCACAAAAGTAGACATTTTCAGAACTAAGAAAAAATTACATTGTTTACACTAAAGTGAACTACCATACACTGAAATTTAAGGTTAGATACACTACTGCCTTGCATGTGTGTTACCATTCGAAATTCCACGAACGGGGTACTGCTACTGCCATTTTTGAAGAAACAGCGAGAACTTATTCAAGGTCCTAATAAATTAAGTGGCCATCTATTATTCAAAATAAGGTATGCAAACATTTTGTCCGGCGAGTGTTATCGAGTTACGGCCGCGACCTCGGGCGGCCGCAACAATGGCGGCGCTTCCGTCGCGAAAAACTCGCCCGTTAAGCAGCGAATAAATTCGAGTGTGTTCGGCGCGATTCTGGCCGGCGAACGGTCAGAACCCAAACGACTTAATCGTCGATCTGCACGCCGCCGGCCAGGAATTTATGCAAATCACGGTATCCGCCAGACTTCGCAATTGCACTCGCGCCGGTTCAAAGATAGCGCTGACAAATTGGCCCCAGATTAAGGGCATTTCGGAGAGGCATGCACGGTAACCGGGTAAGGCGATCCGAAACTGGGTCTGCGACCCCCTAAACACACCACGCTGCTACTGCTGCTGCTGCTGCTGGCTGCTACTTTCGCGTACGTTTCGCTTTGTTTCCTCCGTTTATGCCAATATCAGCGTTCACGGGCGAACGTCGATACCGTCCTGACTCCTTAAATACCGGTATTCAGACACGCGTTCACCAAGTTGGATGTACCTGCTGTCCCCGTCTCGCAAGAAGTCCTTGGAGACGGTACAGAGGGCAAGAGGGGTCCTTGCTAGTAATCAATTATTTACAATAATTTGTTTTGCCTTTAGTTCTGTAGCGATTGTTGAAGAGGAAACAAGTATTCTTTTACAGTTTTCGGTAAAGCAGTGTTCAAAATATTCTAAAAAGTATAATTTTTTTTACAACCCTGTAATAAAATACCGGCGTCCGTACCTTCCGAGGATCGTATTCGTCATCGCATACTTTTTCATTTTCACGCGGGATTTAACGCAACGGTAACAACAAAGAAAACTTTGCGATGTTTATGGAGATGTATTGAAGGTCAACAAGTGTCAACGTTGGTTCAGAAGGTTTGCTGCTGGCGATTATGACCGGTTGAATTTGATGACGACACCCTAAAATCTCTAGTGGAAGCTGAAAATCTCTAGTGTCACTCAAAAGTGGTTCATTGTTTATACGAGATTTGCGTTTATTTGAAAGATTATTGTAATTTGAAACTCGAACGCGTTCACCACCAGAATCAGGTGACCCCTCGCGGATGGGCGCTTAACCTCTCAAGCAGGTTCGACGTACACGCGTACGTCCACATAACCTCAAAGTCTGTCAAATTCTTAAATTAATATTTTGTTTTTCTTTAAGATACCTCCAAATGTGACCTCCCCTTTCAAGGAAAAGTTATGTTTACAATATCTACAGAGAGAATATTGACAGAGGGTCAAGGAATATTTTACCATACGTGTTTTTTACGTGTAACTGATTCCAATAAAAATTGCAGAAATGAAAAACTGATAAATGTATCAACTCGTGTCCCGGTCTCTTCTACCAAGGTTTCTAACCGAAGCTGTTTCGTTGCGATTATGAGTCGCACCTGACTATAACGACTATCTACGATCAACAATGCGCCGCGTTCGTCTGAATGCATCGAGGAACGCGACCATTATCTTCCAAAGGAACGCAACAAGCGGTACTGTCAGTCGTAACGTCCTTCTAGGGCAACGACGTCTTCGCGTCGATTTTAATGCAACAATTTTTACAATCTCCCGTCACGAACACGGTTCGGGCTACTTTTCTCGTTCGCCGAGGGTTTCAGCGGTTCTCGAACCGAGCGGTGTAGTGGTTCGACTGCTGGTATTAGCTGGAAAAAATTAATTCTAAATCAACTAAAACTAATTGTGTCAATGCGACCTATGGATGACAACCGTATACCAAGACTCTTACATTTAAAAAACCTCAAATCTTGATTATTAATGTTTACACAGGTTAGGGGACCCAATTACTGCGTGGGTACCAATAAAAAACAATTTTAAATTAAATTTTTAAAGTTTAAAAATTCTTTTCATTAAAAACAGTTGATATTATATATCTCTGTTCTAATGTTGATTATGCTTTGAGAAGTATAATTAATATAGGCACAGTAATTGGTACCCCCACTGAAATTGGATCCCTTACCCTGTACGGTCTCATAATACGTGTTTGAGCGTTAACCCTTTGCGCTCGAAGCCATTTTAACTCTAAAACGAAACATTTCTTCCGACCTCGAATATTTTCCTTCTATATATATTTTTTCATGCTATACATATGAGAAAATGGTGCAATTTACTCGTACAGTACTGAAACGTTTACTAATTTATTAAATACAAATTCAATAATGTAAAAAATATTTTGAATAACGATACAGCAATTTTTAGTGGCGCCTTACAGTCGCCATTCGAGTGCTAAGGGTCAATACCCCTAACTTATCGATGACTTTCTTGCAGAATAGATCTGGGAAGAACAGATTTACCACCATTTGTGATTGACATTTACAAAGGAATTACAAACTGTAACGGGAAGACAAAATGTCCGGTGTGCTGACAATTAACCCTTAACGGTCCAGAAGTATTTCAAGTTTACTTGCCACCAGATCCAAGCTATTTTTCAAACGAGGAGAAACTGTGGACTCAACATTTTTCTATCGAGTATAGAAAGGAAGATATTGATATTTTAGCGAATTAATATACATTCAGAGTGATAGGATAACAAGATGATTATACGCGGCATTCGACCCAGCAAGTAGAAGCGCCCTTACGGCGTTGGTCCGTCAAGGGTTAAAATCCCAAATGGACTGAAAATTAAGAAAATAATTTTTCTCCAGCCAGCGGCAAGAGTAATCGAAGCGAGAGAGCAGGAGGCCCGTGTGCAGGAGGCGCGCGTGCTCCCGCCTCGTTACCCAGAGTACAACGTGCTCTCCATTCTCGCATTATATTTATGTGTCCGCGGTCAGTACTTTGTATATACAACCTGTCCACGTGGTCTATACACGGCTCCGAGATTACAACTCGGCTGTGCGCGAGAATGCGGCCTCGAAGTGGGCGGGCATCGCCACCGCAATCATTCTTGCCGCGGTCACTGCGCTCTTGGGGTGGTCCTAATAAATATAAATACAGTTTTCTCTCCCTCTCTCGATATAAGACGACGATGTTCTCTTCGCAACACGAAAAATCTCTATCCCCTCTTCTCCTTTCAAAGTTGTCCGCTCGACAACCGCTTAGTGCCGGAACGAGAGTGTACGTCATCCCATTCTTTTTCGACGAAAGATATCGCGGCTCGGACGACGACGTTATGGTCCGCCGAATAACTTTATGGGACCCATAAACTCTCTCAGCCCACTCGGAAACAATGCCAAGGTACCCTCATCCGAAATACGTCGAAAACCGTTCCGAGCCATCGTCTTGTATCGAAAGGAAACTCGTAATGGGGGGTAAAAAATATTTTTCTTGCCATACCACCCTTATTATTTATACTACACAGAATAATGTAAAGGCGTTGACACGTTATCTACTAATAAGGCTTTTTGATAATTCTGCTGTAACTTGACAAATTTTTTTCGCGCAATAATCTCAAACGAAATGATTAAGTTGTCAAGGGAGAGTTGTTAGTTTATGATTGATGTTTCTGTTGAGGGATCTGTTAACCCTTGGCACTCGAACAGTGGCGACTGTAAGGCGCCACTAAAAATTGCTGTATCATTATTCAAAATATTTTTCACACTATTAAATTTGTTCGTATTTCATTAATTACTAAACATTTCAGCACTCTACGAGTAAATTGCACGATTTTATAGCATGAAAAAATATATATAGAAGGGAAATATTCTAGGTCGGGAGAAATGTTTCGTTTTGGAGTTAAAATGGCTTCGAGTGCAAAGGGTTAAAAAATCCTCGGCCACGGATTTCCGAGAATTATCGAATAATCGCTTTAGGCAGGCCTTAGCTCGAACGACAAATAATCGAATAACGAACCTGCTCCGTACTTTTTGATTCTGCTACTAATTTTTCGATCGGTGTATTTACTCTGTTGTAATAATAGTTGCCGGACGTGGCCGAGTCGCTGGTGGACGATTCGCGGTAGGTGCCATTTAGACGCAAATGTCTGTAAAGACCGTTCTAATGATCCTTTCCGGTCATTGTCAGCCAGTTAACCTGACAGGTACGCGCAAGAATCACAAGCACGCTATAGCGCGGGAGGGGGCACAGGTTCGCCTATATCTGGGAGAACAGGTGCATCGGCCTGAAGCACAACGAGGAAAATTATTGATTTTCGTTTACCCGGAGAGCAGGTAGTGTCCCGCGGCAGCATAGCGAGGGCAACGCCGTCCCTTGGCACGAGTGGGACGCCCTGCATTCGTAGACAATGGCCTTAGGTCAGTGAGCCTGGTGCCATCGTGACACCGTGGAGTCAATCGAAGGAGAGAACTAGGAAGGCACGAAATCCTCTTATCACGGTGGAATTGCAGTTTTTATCCCCTGCCCGATTCGTGGCTCCAGCAGCTTAACCCCCGCGCAATTCATCCCCCGGCGAATCTCGAATTCAATTTCGCTTTCTAATCAGAGCGAACGAGCTAGTCGACGCGATCCCATGGACGCGGATTTGGGTTCGATTTCGGAAAGATGAACACGTTCGAGAAGTATTAGGACCTTGAATAAGTTCTCGCTGTTTCTTCAAAAATGGCAGTAGCAGTACCCCGTTCGTGGAATTTCGAATGGTAACACACATGCAAGGCAGTAGTGTATCTAACTTTAAATTTCAGTGTATGGTAGTTCACTTTAGTGTAAACAAAGTAATTTTTTCTTAGTTCTGAAAATGTCTACTTTTGTGCCAAATAAAGTGTATTTGCGGGGAATTTTATTGCACTACTTTATTCAAAAGAAATCTGCAGCTGAAGCACATAGAATTCTTGTTGAGACTTATGGTGACGATGCTTTGTCGGATACGACATGCAAAGACTGGTTTCGACGCTTCAAAAATAATGATTTTGAACTTGAGGATAAAGAACGTTTTGGCGCACCGAAAAAATTTGAAGACGAAAAGTTGGAGGAATTACTCGCGATCAAGACCGATGTCAGACGCTAGCAGAACTTGGAAAAACATTACAAGTAGATGAGTCAACTGTTTCATAACGGTTAAAAGTTTTAGGAATGATCCAGAAGCAAGTACATTGGGTAAAAGCTTTTATTTTGTAAAAGAAACAGCGAGAACTTATTCAAGGTCCTAATAGTTCTTTGTTCCGATCTTATGCTAACCCTTTGCCGTTACGCTCGACCATCTTGCAGCGCGGTTTCCATTAGACGCGTTGCAAACGCTACCGACATCCCTCGCATAACACGATACGAAATGTGGCCTTTAACCTCTTAAGTTAACCCTTAACGCTCCAAGCGTGTCGCTCAGGCACCACCGATGTGCGACCGATTAATATAAATATTGTAATAAAAATTATATTACTTCTTAGATGAATCAAGATTGTTTTCAATGACTTTAATATTATTACTTACACTTTGTCATTGTAGCGTTTAAAATCCGACACTGAAAAACTTGCAAGTCGAAGTATGATGAGAACAAGTTGGAGTTGCCGGTATATTCACAATTTAGAGTCGGAGCGTTAAGGGTTAAAAGCCCGAGAATGCTCGGGTATCATATACACTTTTACAAAATAATTGTTAAGTTAAGATTTAACGCATTCGGTGGAGGCCTCTTTCGTTTATACGCTGTGATCCTTTATGAGAGCGCTACGTCGGGAAAAGAGACCGCCATTTTGTATATAATCGACATTTTTAATTTCTTTTAACGGTAACACTGCATTCATAAATAAACAACTTCATTTTTTGAGTTTTCAGTTAGCAGAAAAGGACCGGCAACCGTCGAGACCCGTGTTCTATGAAACGTACTCTATAAAAAAACGGGTGTCCCAAAAATGTCGGAAAACCATGGAAGGGGTGGTTCCCGAGGTGATTTGCAGTAACTTTTTCCTTAGCGAAAATTTCCGCCTCGGGTTTGTTAAGGAGTTATTAATGAAATACACGAACCAATCGGAGCGCAGCTACAGCGGATGAACTCTGGTTCGGCCAATGGCAACGCTACGTTCTGTGGGACCTGTCGCCAAGCTGGAATCCGTTCGCTATAGCGGCGCTCTGATTGGTCCGTGTCTTCCGTTGAGAACTCCTTAATGAAGTTATCTCAAACAACAATACATACAAATGATCTCAGGCATTATCCTTTTCAAGGAAGTACAACATTTTTGGGACACCCTGTATGGCGACCCACCCTGTATGTTCCTTTCAACAATAACTCGTGTAACATTATATACGAACGGATTGAAAAATTCGACTTTCTGACAGTGGGAATAGCAAACGCGTGTCTCTTTGTCAACGGAACGCATCAGCTCGCGATAATGCTTATTACACAGCGAATTCCGTGTCTTCCTGTGAAGAAATCGAAACAATAACAATGACTGATACCGCGTTACTATCTAATCAGCTCGATTCACGAATCCGCAATGTGTGTTTCGTAGATTCGCGCGATACGTTTATAATTAGTCATATAATAATTAAAAACGTGACTATTGTGACCTCCTTATTTTTTTTTTTTGCAAGCTAGCAAGGAGTTCCATGACTTGACACACCTATTGTATGACAAAGAAGATTAGAACAAAGAATTACGTACATTGGAAATCTCAGATCTCTGACACGCGTGTTGTATCTTTAGTTTGAATCAAACGGAAAAATCAGAACACAGAATATAATCCGAAGAAGAAATCTGAACGTCGTCGAGTAGAAGCGATTGTTCCCCGAACAATTAATCATTTCTCGCGATTATCCCAATTGCGTCGAGATTTATTTCGAATTTTAACAAGAGTTTAAACATTCTCAGAGAACGTCTAATTGTCTAATTCGATACGCCGCGATCGTTGCTTTTTTTCTCTCAAGGAAGTACAGTGATTTCTCTATATATGTCGCCAAGACCTGGATGATAAATGTCGCGGAATTATCCCCGAGGAGCGTAAACATAACACGGCTTCGAAATGTCTCCTGCACGATACATGACACTGGCAGGACCCGTGTTGTTGACATATATCGAGAATTCACAACAACAACAACATTTTTGGGACACCCGGGTATATCTCTTTTTTAATATTCATTAAGCTTTAAAGAGAATTATAATTAATATAGGCAAAATTTCTTTTCCGTGATACAGATCACGCAGCATTCGATACGTACCGATCGTCATTAACATAAATGTCTAATTCGCAGCGAAGTGTGACGCGGAATTTCAAGCAAATAACTTTCATCGTTCGTGTAACGTGACCCTGAATATTCCTCAATGCGACCAATGATAGGAAGAATGACCAAATCAATTTAGATGCAACAGTATGAGTGTCGGCCGGAAGCTTATGCAAAGTTGATTTCTTTTTTATCGTTGTCTGCCAAAATGATCAACAGGTATATATCGCGGATTTCCTGAAGTTACGGTGCACATTATTATCTACTTGTTCCCCTGTTTTATAAAATTTTCTTCTTTTCTATTTTTGTATACTAAAATTATCAACTGTTATGAAACAAGTTTAACATTTTTTCAGTAATTGTTACTGAAAGTGAAACTATCTTTTTAGGGGATATTCTGCAACACCGCGACTTTACCTCCATATTCTCTCATTAGTTAAAATTACAAAATGGCGACTAGATGTCAAACTAGATACAAAATCTTCCTAGATGGCAACAAGCACTAAAAGTTGTTGGAACTTGGAAGGTAAACAATTTTTATGTGAATTTTTGATATCTCAATTTATTGAAATTCCATAAATATCTAAACTCAATTATTCTTAGCGAAAAAGGATTGTATTATTTAAACAGCCGCCATTTTCTTACTTTCTTGAATCATTAAAAAATCGTATGCTATACTAAAAAGTATTCTCGATGAAGTTAACATAATTTTTTGCCTCCTATGTTCCAGTGACTGTCACTTTTAGACTGCGAATAAAATTGTTGAACTAGAGTTGTGACGTTTTTACTATGAAAAGGTTCGAGCGACTTCGAAGCTAGTGAACCAATAAAAATAATTTAAAAAATTGTTGTGTTCCGTCACTTTTCTTACGAACGAACGATATTTGCACAAAAATTTGCCGTTTACTTACAGGCGAGATAACATTTGACTAAATTTTAGTTTTTTCTAGCTTGCCTACTCGAATGTAAATTTCTGTCAATATTTGCTGTACATGAGAAATCCAGATAAAACGCAAAGATGGCAAGTTTAGGTGAGCAACAAAATTGCTGTGAATGTTTATCATTCTGTACTGCGTGTACAAAGATTTATGGGGTTGTTATGCAGTTAATCGCAATTAAATCCACAATCCTAATAGATTGGGAAGCAAATAAAAGTCACGAGAGACGCGGCTGTCGCTCTTCGGAAGTTGCGTTCCGAACCGGTCGCCATAAGAAAGTTCAAGAAAGATAAGAGAATACTAACAATAAACGTTTAGAGGCCGCGGGCACGGTGACACTGGTGTTTTTTAAAGTTCGATTCTGTTGCTTTGAAATATTTGTTGCAACATCAATCTCTACTCAAGATTAAAATTCGCCTAGGATGACCTGCAGTATCGTTGTTTCGTCGCTGAACCGGATGAGACATAGGTTGAATATTTCATCAACTATACTGCATAATACACATGTTACGAGCTAATATAGATTTAACCGTGAAAGCATTATCTGAGTCCTACTGCGAGGCCAAAAGTATTCATACTGTTCGCGAAACGTACACAGGATTATATCGTACACACATATCGAATGCATGCCATAACTTTTTTGCACGTACTACTGCAAGTGTCAATCGTTCATTCGGATAATACAGCAATCCTGACAAACGCCACGAAAATTTCTTACTGTCTTTAGCTGAAAAGATTGTTTACTTGAATCTGCAAAGATTATTTAAAATAATTGTTGCTAATATTCTGCTTCGTCGGATAAGTATTGTAAACTTTCACCGAGGTTAAATGTTTAAAATTTTTCCGACAATATGGACGAAAGTGTGATACAACAATATATTTTTGATATAAATTCGCGAATTGAATGCGTAAACAAACTAAGAAATTTATTTACTTATTTACTAAATGTATTTATTTTTTTATTTACTTTGACAGGAGGGTTCTAATATTTTTAATTTATTGAGATTGTAAAGCGTCCATTATTCAACAAATTTATTTGTTTAGATACACAGCGACTCCCATTAATATTCGGACACTTAAAAAAAAACGGTAACTTTTGTAATATTGGACCGTACGACAAGTTAGAACAATTAGGTTCGGATAAAAAAGTTGTATTTTTTCTGCAATAGCTACCAATTTCAAAAAATTTTTCAAAAATTTGTTTTCTATTGTTCTAACCTCCCAAAAAACTCCAAGTCGTATGGTCGAATATTAAAAATGTTAACGTCTTTTTAAGAGTGTCAGAATATTAACGGACGTCACTTTATATTATTTACGAAATGGCTAAAAATTTAGATACGTTCTTGTTATGTCAATAAATTAATTGTCACTTTTAGTGCTCCGTAAACGTTAATGGAGACGGTAGTATAGAATTCAACACATTAAAATTTGGAGTAAACGTTAATGGAACTAATTTCAGTTTTAACTTAAAAAAAAAACAGTGTAAATAAGTTCAAAAAAATCTCTGATCCCGTCAACGCGCAACTCTCGAAGACTGTCAAACGAAACCTGTATTTCGTTGAGCGAATAAATTCGAAACTATAAAATAATAGAAAATTAAAGTAAAATGGAATAAAACATTTACCGTTCTTGAGAGAGTAATCCCATTGGTCCTCCATCGCGCTGGACGAGAATCGGGTTATCGAAAATTCAGGTCCGGGAAATTCAAATCCGAGTAGAGTTTGCACCCTGTCGTCTTGTCTGCTTCCGGTCCTCGAGTTAATCGAACTGCCTCACTTCGATTCGATCGCGTCAACTGTCACCGGAGGATTTTTCTGACCGCACGATCGATCTCGAACTCGAAACGAAAGTCAAATATATCGGTGGTTCGCGTACCGACGCAACAAACTTCAGCGCGCGTTTTCCTTCTCTCCACCTTCGGAGACGGGTGTGTACACAACAAACAACTCGATCACACTCTGGGTTCGCGTTTATGTAGTTGGGAACGAATCGAAAATGATTCCACGCTTCCTTGCTTTTTACAGGGAAACAAAAAGGTCACTAACCCTCGAGCAATCGTCCGCGTATGCGACGCCGGCCGGCCGATCACTGGATTATATACACGCGTCGGTCACGTGACTCCTACTACACCGACTGGGAGAGGTGTGCGCATGCGCCCGGAATTGTTTACACGTGCACTGCGATCCCGCCCCACCATGTGCACATTAGCACGTGCTCAGACGCGGAGCTTGGGTGCAATAGTATCTCAAATTAGCAGGTAGGTAAATAATCCCATTTACTTTATTAACATCTGTACTCGTATACCTTCGAAATTGAAGTTTGATTTCATGCAACTTGTTAAAACAGTATTTTATTGTAATACTTCGTTTGAAGAATATATTGGGAACTTTTGGATTTTGATTTGAATATTGTTTCTCTGTTTTAAATATTAATGCTGAAAATAATGATTCGAATTCAATATATTCATGGATATAAATGACTTCAGTAAACTGTCTCAAATTTTATAGTTTTTTTATACAAATGTGAGTACTATTTATTTAAAGAACAAACCGCGTTATCTGCGAGATGATCCAATAATTTAAACTTTAAAGAATATTTTATTTTAGGGTTCAGACTATTAAGATAAAATATTTTATTTCACGTTTCAGATTATTAAAATCAAATATTTGATATCTTCATTTTATGTCAGATTATTCAAACAGAATATTTTATTTTGGATTTCAGACTATTAAACTGAAATATTTTATTTTAGGTTACAGATTAGAAAAATCAAATATTGTATTTTATGGTTCAGATTGTTGAAATGAAAATGTTTTCTTTTATACTTCAGATACTCAACTTTTGGAAACTTTTGGATTTTGCTTTGAATATTATTTCTCTGTTTTAAATATTATTGCTGAAAATAATGACTCGAATTCAATACTTCAGTAAACTCAAATTTTATAGTTTCTTGTATAAATGTGAGTACTATTTATTTAAAAAACAACCCGCGTTACCTGCGAGATGATCCAATAATTTAAACTTTAAAGAATATTTTATTTTAGGTTTCAGACTATTAGAATAAAATATTTTATTTCACGTTTCAGATTATTAAAATCAAATATTTGATATCTTCATTTTATGTCAGATTATTTAAACAGAATATTTTATTTTGGGTTTCAGACTATTAAGATAAAATATTTTATTTCACGTTTCAGATTATTAAAATCAAATATTTTATTTTAGGTTTCAGATTATTACGCTCAAATATTGTATTTTCTGGTTTAGATTGTTCAAATGAAAATGTTTTCTTTTATACTTAAGATACTCAACAGAAGAATGTTGTAGTTAATGAAATTTTACTTGCTATTTAAAGTAATATTTTATTTGAACAGTAGAGAAAAGATTATTACGCAAAGTGTTATCTGAAATATTTCTTCTCAAATTTACTACTTAAATTTACTATTTAATTGAATAGTATTTACATCGACAGATTGAATCGTACAGACGTGGAAAAATAAATAATTAGCTATGTGATAAGCTAGTCACTTTTAGTTTTTGATATTTATTCACGGTAATAACGGTTTAACGATTT